>NC_057809.1:193806383-193960412 GCF_018294505.1 Triticum aestivum | reverse complement strand
AGATTGAAAAATCCTATCGAGTGGAGAGCAAACCTCCCACTCGGGGGCTTAGCTGCAGTCCAGCACTCGCCTAAGTTCTCTCACTTAGAGACTTAGCTGCAGTACGGCACTCGCCTAAGATTGAAAAATCCTATCGAGTGGAGAGCAAACCTCCCACTCGGGGGCTTAGCTGCAGTCCAGCACTTGCCTAAGTTCTTTCACTTAGAGACTTAGCTGCAGTCTGGCACTCGCCTAAGTTTGAAAAAATCCTACCGAGTGGAGAGCGATCCTCCCACTCGGGGGCTTAGCTGCAGTCCAGCACTCGCCTAAGTTCTCTCACTTAGAGACTTAGCTGTAGTCCGGCACTCGCCTAACTTTGAAAAAATCCTACCGAGTGGAGGGTGATCCTCCCACTCAGGGGCTTAGCTGCAGCCCAGTGCTCGCCTAAGTATTGAGAAAATCCTACCGAGTGAAGAGCAAACCTCCCACTCGGGGGCTTAGTTGCAGCCCAGTGCTCGCCTAAGTGTTTAAAAATCCTACCGAGTGGAGAGCAAACCTCCCACTCGGGGGCTTAGCTGCAGCCCAGTGCTCGCCTAAGTACAAGACTCGACCCAATCCGCGAGTCGACTGCTAACTCCCCCTTCGGAATTGCGCCGCAAATACAAGGTCATTCCGGGTGAAGATCAAGTCCCACTCGACGAATCAAACCATGAAGATGCCCAACGAGAAATCAATTTCGAATAAAGCCTAAAAGGTCCCAGACCTCAAGGTACTCGAGCCCGCGGCTCGGCAAAGTTTAACTGTTACAAGTCCACTCGGCATCCCGAGGCAAATTTAAGGCAGAGTTTAACGGTTACAAATCCACTCGGCATTCCGAGGTAAATTTAAAGTTTTTCACTCCTTAGGAGGAGGACTGGAAGGGGCAACGAACTCATCCAAGTCGATCCCGTCGGCAATACGGGTGGCGGCGGCGATGAAAGTCTCCATGAAGTCTTGAAAGCTGTGCTTCCTGGTATTTGCAACTTGGATGGCCGCCAGCTTTTCTTCTCGCGCCTCCTTGCAATGGACGCAGACCAGAGACAGAGCGACGTCAGCACCACATCTAGCAGAAGATTTCTTCCATTCCGCCAATCGACCTGGGACTTCATTAAGTCGAGCCATCAGAGACTCGAGGTCGTTCTGAAGCGTCGTCCCAGGCCAGAGTGATGTGTCGATCCGCGACATTGCAACTTTCAGCCGAGCCAGATAATCAACGACGCTGGTAACACGAGACTCTAGTCGGAGCACGTTCATGGCAGCCTCGTCCTTCACGAGAGAATTGGCGGGATCCAAGCCTAGCTCCACTCGACCTGTTTCCTCTTTGAAGTTCTGGCAGAATTCTGCGAACACGATTCAAGAATAAGACAGTGGCCGTACGTGGGCTCGGCAACTACAAGATAGTCAGGTCCGAACAATTACCTTCGAGCGTGACGAACAACTTCTTGGCGAGCCCTCCGAGATAAGCCTCCAGATCTTTCGCCTTCCCCGCCAGCTCGCCCGCCTTGTCGTGCAGAGCCATCTTCTCCTTCTTCAGTCGACTGGCATCTCGATTAGCTGTCTCAAGAGCAGCTTTCAGTCTGGAGTTCTCCTCTTCAAGAGTCCCGACCGAAGCCAGCTTCTCTTCTACGAGCTTCGTTTTTCTCGAGGCCTCCTTCAGCGCCTCTGCAAGGTCTTGATCCTTCTTCTTTAGAGCTTCCTCCAGTTTATCTGCGGCATGTCGAGTGGAACCAACATCAAGAATGGACAGGAAAGAAAAGCCACCTGTTAAGAATGGAGAACCTCACCAGCCTTACCTTTTGCCTCCTCTTGCGCCTACTTCAAATTCTCCTGAGCAAGCTGCAAGCTAAGGTTGAGCTGGATCTGCTGATTCTCCAACTCAGTATAGCGAGCTACAAGCTCACAAGATTTCTGCAAAAAGAAAGATCAGTCGACAGACGCCCAAGATAAGTTGCTTCCGAGTAACTCAGAGACAATGATGACGTTTCTAAGACCACAGCCGAATCAAAAACATTCGACAGTAGTCTCGGGGACTACACCCAGTGGGTGCACTCAGCGTGCCCCCACTGGTTTAAAAAAGAGAGAGAAAAAGTCGACCGGATACAGTTCCACTCGACCTGTCCTGACCAGACCGAGTGAAGAAATACAACTACAGCAAACACAATGAAAAGACTACAGTTGACTGCCAGAAGTCCACCGTAGTCTCGGGGACTACACCTAGTGGGTGCACTTAGCGTGCCCCCACTCGTCCAAGGATTGGCAAACACACCCAGTGGGTGTACAGATACAAATGATCTTCGGAAAAGAGACTCTTCAAACAGCATATCATAACAGACCAAGTGTTGAGTCGACTGACCTGGACGTTACTCTGAAGAGCCGAACTCGTGTCATAGGCTGCTTGGCTGGCCTCCCGAGCCATCTTCACTTGCTCCGTCATGATCCCCGCCTAGCGTATAGCCTCCTTTGCAGCAGCCGCTTGGTCCTTAGGGACGGGGTATGCGGCAAAAAGTGAAGACGGATCCGCAGTCGACGACGAGGGCCGCGCACTCGCCAGGGGAACAGCGAAGGTCACAGAAGCCCGAGCGGTGTCACCACCACCCCGAGCCACGGCCTCGGACGCCGGAGCGGATTGGTAGGTCTTGTCAGCCGACGCCCTCTTGTGCCTCCTCACTTTCAACGGACCGTCGTCGTCGTCATCCGGGAGGTCGATAACATGAGGAGGGGCTACAAAGGAAAAGTTCAATCGACCAGAGTTGCAGTAAATGATCAGTCGACTCAATACAAAATGTTAGTAATCGCACCAGGGTTAGAGGTAGCAGCATACTCCATCTCTTGGTCGTCACCCTTGGCGGGGACCTCAGAAGTAGCAGCGCTGCAAAACTCGAAAGTCAGTCGATTGGCTCAATGAATCGACCAAGGATCTGTCCATGGTCGATGAAGGGAAACAAGTTTATTATTACCCAGAAATGGTAGGGACAACTATCTTCATCTTGGGTAGAGCCTTGGGCAGCTTGGACAGCGTCGTGCGTGGGAGCTTGGGGACCTTCCCAGTCGGCGTAGGAGAAGAGGTCCGAGGGCGTTTCGATGACTGCCCAACAGAAGCAGTCACCTTGCCATGTTCCCACGCTGGGTCGTGTGTGTGCTTGGACCGCCCCTCTGGGCGAGGGGGTTCGACCTCCTCCTCCTCCTCCTCTTTGCTAGAGTCGACATTGTCGTCTCCCTCTCCTTCACCGTCGGACTCCCACTCGCCTTGGTCGTCCCCGCTCTCACCTCCGCTCGCCTCCCCTTCCTCAGTTGGCCCCTGAGCCCCGTTGGGCGTCGAGTACATCTCGGTGGTCGCCTGGAAAACAATAGACAAGACGAAAGTCAATCGACCAACTCAAAGATTTCAGCCGGGATCATGTTCGGTCGGAATGCAAGGAACAAGACATACCTGGTCCACTTCATACGAGTTGTTGAGTGGAGTTACCCTCCTGGCTCCTCGGGGGTTGTCTTTGTTCCCCGTGATGCTTGACAGCCACCCCTCCAGCATCTCGTCGGTGACCTCCTCCGGGTGGATCCGAGTGGTGTCGTCAAGACCAGAATACAACCACATCGGGTGGTCACGGTCCTGGAGCGGTTGGATGCGCCTCTGGAGGAAGACCTCCAGTAGGTCCATCCCAGTCACACCCTCACGGACAACCTCGACCACTCGACCGGCCAGCACTTTGACTTGGGTCCTTTCCTCCGGCGTCACTTTCAGAGAAGCGGGTTTTTCAGCTCGGTCGAGGGAGAAAGGAGGAAGACCAGTCGACTGTCCTAGGGTCGCCTGGTCCTGACAGTAGAACCAGGTTGACTGCCAACCACGGACCGACTCCGGGAAAGTGATGGATGGAAAACAGCTCTTTCCCCTCGCCTAGATCGCCAAGCCCCCGCACAACTGGATCACCTGCGTCCTCTTGTCACTTGACTTAGCCTTCTTGACCGATTGGGAACGGCAAGTAAAGATGTGTTTGAAAAGCCCCCAATGGGGGTGGCAACCCAAGAAAGCCTCACACATGGAAATGAAAGCGGCAAGGTAGACAATGGAGTTGGGAGTGAAGTGGTGGAGCTACGCTCCGAAGAAGTTCAAGAAGCTCCGGAAAAGAGGATGGGGCGGGAGAGAAAACCCTCGGTCGATGTGGGTGGCTAGGAGCACACACTCACCGTCGCAGGGTTGAGGTTCGATCTCTCCCCCCGAAAGACACGCAGCTTGGTGATGAATGACTCCCCCCTCGACCATGTCGTCGAGATCCTCTTGCCGGAGCACCGACGGCATCCAGTCGCCCTAGATCCAACCTTTGGGCAGAGCGGTCCTGGAGGAAGATCCGCCCCGGGCTGACCTCTTCCCTTTCCCCGCCGCCGCCGCCTTCTTCGCGCGCTCCAGGGCGGAGGTCTTGCTCTTCGTCATCGTCGCCGGCGAAGTCTAGCACGGGCCTGCTACGCTGGGGCGGGAACAGAGGTGGCGGAAGGACTTGCGAAAGGGGGAGAGGCGGAAGAAAGGAGGAGAAGAGAGCGCACTGCTTGGGAACGCCGAGCCGGCGATTTATAAGGGACCACTTCCGAGTGGCTGACTGGTAGGCCCAGGCTATCCAGTCAAATCCCGCAGCAGACGCGCACGCAGTACGTGGCGAAAAAGGTGATGCGGGGATCGAGGAACTTCCGCTTTATCACTTCTGATTACTGCGGCCGCTCCCGTCCCGCGCGCTTCCCAAAATCCGAATCCCGCGACATCCGCGGACCACAAAACAACTTGTCAAAACAGAAGACCCCGATCGCGCCGGCGCTCAGTATGTCACAAGCAAAGAAATTCACTCGACGGAAGGCCTGGAATGGATCAAGGCGACTGAAAAAGGTTGGCAACGTCACCCGTGACGATTGACCCAAAACGAGGCGCTCACGTAGCTCGAAGAACCAGTCGGAAAGATCTCCAACTCTTTCCCCACTCTGACCTCGATCCATTTGGGGGCTAATGATGAAGACATGCACCTAGGGTGGGGACACGGACCTGACCTAAGAGTCCTACCCTAGGACACCCCTAGGAGAAGTCACCTTTCAATCGACTTAAAGGTATCCCACTCGACGGACTCAAGACACTCGACCTGCAGGTTATCACTCGACCATGAAGCCAACCACTCGACCGCCAGGAGACCTGTAGTCACTCCGCAGGCAAATGGTCAGCTGTTAAGTAGTCTTTATGGTCATTATAGCACTTTATTAGGGGCGTTACAAGTAACGCCCGACCTTAAATGTAACTTAAACCCTGCATTACTGAGGGCAGGAGGGGGCCGGCGAACTCTATATAAGCCACCCCCCTCTTCAGTAACAAGGGTTCGACCCCTGTTATTCACACGCCGCTAATCCAATCGACCGCCTCCAGGCACCAAGACGTAGGGCTGTTACTTCCTCCGCGAAGGGCCTGAACTCGTACATCTTGGTGTGTTTACAAGTTCCCAATAGCTGAGATCTAGCCTCTCCATACTTACCCCCCTACATCACTGTCAGAGTTAGAACCACGACAGCAGCCCCCTTGTGCTTCACATCCTTGGCCTTGGGCTTCTTCTCTTCTGGGTCTGCGGCAGGCAGCTCGAGGAGGGAGAGATGCCCTTCCTCAGCCTTGGCGCACTTGGTTGCCAAGTTGAATAGCTCCAAGTAAGTGCATAGGTCTTCATGCATCGCCAGCTCCTCCTTCATCTTGACATCGCGCACACTGTCGGAGAAGGCTGAGATGATGGCCTCCTCAGTCACCTTGGGAATCTTGAGGCGTGCGTTGTTGAAGCGCTGGATGTACTTCTGCAGGGTCTCTCCGGGTTGTTTCTTGATGCGGTGCATGTCGCTCATGGCGGGTGGCCGGTCACGAGTACCTTGGAAGTTGGCGATGAAGTGGGTGCGCATCTCGTCCCAGGAGGAGATCATGCCTGGTGCCAGGTTCAGGAGCCAGGTGCGGGCCCTGTCCTTGAGTGCCATGGGAAACCAGTTCGCCATGACCTTTTCGTCTCCATTGGTAGCTTTGATGCCTAGCTCATAGAGCTGGAGGAACTCCGCAGGGTCGGCCGTGTCGTCGTAACGAGGAGGCAGGTATGGCTTGAACTTGTCGGGCCACACGACGCTACGTAGCTCGGCGGTGAATGCACGGCAACCTGTTGTGGCCACGGGAGGCCTTGGGTGACGAAGAGCTTGGTCTTGCATGCCCCCACGCGCTACAGTTGGGAGCTGTGCGGGGTCTTGACGCGCGGGAGCAGGAGCATGGTCGCGACGTGCTGGAGCAGGGAGCGCCCGGGCAGCTTCTTGCGGGTGAGGGACTTCTTGGCAGCTCTGCTCTTGCCGCGCTGGCACCTGACGGAGCAGGTTCCGCCCAGGGGCCACGCGCCTTGGAGCCATGGCGCCTTCTTGAGGAGGAGGCGGCCGGGGCGCCGCCGGAGTTTCGTCGCCCGCGCGGGGCGGGGTGCGGTGCAGCAGAACGGATGGCGCAGGAGAGCCCCCTGTGGCGCGGACGAGCTCGGCGATGCGGTTGAGCCATTCTTCGTAGACGTCGTCGACGGGACGGTAGTGAAGGAGCTCGTTTGCCGCGATGAGCGCAGCTCGAGCCTCCATGGGTGCGCGGAGCGCGCGGGACAAAATACCAGCTAGGGTGAGCGAGGGAGTAGCGGTGCGGACGTCTTGCCGCACGGACGGATGGTGAGACGATGCTTGCTGCTCGTCCCCCGCCGGGACGATGGCGGCGTTGACGGCAGGTGACGAGGTACGGTGAGGACGCCCGCCGACAGGAGCCGTCTGGGCGACGCGGGAAGCGAGAGCGCCCCGGCGCTCGGCGCGGGCCCAACGAGCGTCAGACATGGACGCGATGGTCGGAGGAGAACGGGGTGGTGGGAGACGAATTCCGGTGCACCCCTACCTGGCGCGCCAAATGTCGGATTTCGGGTTCCGGCAGACCCTTGAGGTTCGAACACTGGGGTGCGCGCAAAGATTTCGCCTTCTACCTACCTGCGCCCCACCACCATGCTATGATCTAAGCTATGGAAAGAACGACACAAGAGACACAGGTTTATACTGGTTCGGGCCACTGTTGTGGCGTAATACCCTACTCCAGTGTGTGGTGTGGTGGATTGTCTCTTGGGATGATGAAGATGAGCAATACAAGGAAGAACAGCCTCGTGAGGGTCTGTTCTTGGCTGAGGGGATGAACTGCTAGGAGGAGTTCAGTCACCCCTCTCTCTCTCTTCTCGATTCTCTCTCTGATTTCGACCCCCCTTAGCCTGTGGGTGTCTAGTCCTATCTATAGGCAAAGGCCCTGGGCCTCTTCCCAAATATTGAGCGGGAAGGGCGCTAACAATTGGCCATTTTGGAGGGGAACATCTGGTACACTTATCCTGACTAAAGTTGGTCCTCACCTGCCAAAGGCTCTGGTGGTGACGCTGGCTTGGGCTCCACAATGACTTCCTCCCTGCCGTTGGACTGGTCTTGGTCTCGTTGCACCGAAACGGGTGCCTTTGCTTGATGCTCTCGCCTGCGCTTGCTCCCTTTGCACCAAAGAGGAAAGGAGGACACTGCGCGGGCTGGCGCCCGCCTGGCGCCCTTGGTCGTCATGGCTTGCGTCACGGGCACCTTGTGAGGTACCCCGCCTTGATCTCTCCGCCTCCTCGCGAACCAGCCTGATGAGGCCGTGCCTGAGGAAGCTCCGTGTCGTCCGCCCCACGAGGCTTGGCCCCTCGCGAGGGTCTTGGGTCTATGTTCATGAAGATGGGCCGTGCTGGGCCCCCCTTTGAGCCACGCCGCAGGCCGCAGGCAGGCAAGTCTGGGGACCCCCATTCCCAGAACGTCGACACTAGCGGCTGAGGAACTGACTGCGCTGCGCTCTACGATGAATAGGGACGATGTGGTACTCGACAAAAGATCCAAGTCCACCTCCTTTAAACCGGTGGACGAAATAGTCAAATTCCAAGTCCATCCAACGGACCCCAATAAAACAGCTTCCATCGGGGCACAGTTAAACCCTGATGTAGACGCCGCACTGCGAGAGTTCCTACGAGAGAACTGGGACATTTTCGCCTGGCACCCTTCAGACATGCCAGGAATCCCACGCAGGCGGGCCGAGCACAACTTAAATATCCAAACAGGATTCAAACAGGCTATTCAGCGTTTTTCCGAACCTAAGAGACATGCCATGGGAGAGGATCTAGCAAAGCTATTGGAGGCCGGATTCATCAGAGATATAAAACATCCGGACTGGCTAGCAAACCTGGTGATGGTACCAAAGAAGGACAAATCCCGGCGCCTGTGTGTTTATTTTAAAGACCTTAACAAGGCTTGCCCAAAGGATCCCTTCCCCCTCCCCCACATCGATCAAATTATCGACGCTACCGCAGGACATGATTCGTTGTGTTTCCTCGATGCATATTCCGGCTACCATCAAATCAAGATGGCAGAACCAGAACAAGCCGCAACAGCATTGATCACACCATACGGCTCATTCTGCTTCAACATGATGCCCTTCGGGCTCAAAAACGCCGGCGCAACATATCAGCGCATGATTCAGACATGTCTGGCAAGCCAGATCGACAAAACAGTGGAGGCATATGTAGATGATGTGGTCATCAAAACAAGACATGTTGAATCTCTAGTAGACGACTAGAGGCTCACATTTGATAACCTCCGAACATATGACATCAAGCTCAACCCGGAAAAATGCGTTTTCGGCGTTCCAGCCGGAAAGCTCTTGGGCTTCATTGTATCCGGTAGAGGAATTGAAGCAAATCCAGCCAAGATCCGAGCTCTGTCGCAACTGGATATCCCAAAGGACCTCAAACAAATACAAAAGTTAACCGGATGCATGGCGGCTCTAAGCCGCTTTATCTCCCCTACCCCTTTACCGCCTCCTTCGGCGCACCGAACACTTCAAATGGACTGATGCAGCCACGGCCAGACTCGACGAAATAAAAGCCATACTGGCAACAAACCCAGTCCTGGCCGCGCCAAACATTGGCGAACCAATGCTATTATACATTGCAGCAACACATCAGGTTGTAAGCGCAGTGCTCATCGTCGAACGAGAAGCGGACGGACACAAATTCCCCCTTCAAAAGCCGGTCTATTATGTGTCCACTGTCCTCACTCCCTGCAAATCATGGTACCCACATTATCAAAAGATTGCGTACGCGGTATTCATGGCATCGCAGAAGCTACGACACTACTTTCAAGAGTGTTCAATAACAGTAGCCTCGGAAGTACCACTTAACGATATTATAAACAACCGTGATGCAACGGGCCGGATTGCAAAATGGGCCATTGAGCTCCTCCCGTTCGACATAACTTATAAGCCACGGCGAGCCATCAAGTCGCAAGTCTTGGCCGACTTCGTCGCAGAATGGACGGAGGCCGAACTCCCTAAAGAGTACGACACATATTCAAATTAGATCATGCATTTCGACGGCTCCAATATGTTGGCCGGACTGGGGGCCGGCGTCGTTTTGACGTCCCCCACAGGAGACACAGTTCAATACGTACTCCAGATTATGTACACGGACTCCAACAATGCAGCCGAATATGAGGCCCTTTTACATGGTCTCCGGACGGCAGTATCCATGGGCATTCAACGCCTAGAGGTGCGCGGGACTCGAACCTCGCAATATCCCAATTAAATGGAGACTTCGATGCCAAGGATCCAAAAATGGCAGCTTACCGCAATGCCGTCCTAAAAATGTCAGCTCGGTTCGAGGGGCTTGAATTTCACCATATAGGCCGGGAAAATAATCAGGCGGCAGATGTCCTGGCACGCATCGGCGCAAAACGCGATGTAGTCCCCCCCAACATCTTCTTGGAAAGGCTGTTCAAGCCATCCGTAGTATGGGAAGGGGAGCCAAACAATAACAGCTCGGGCCCAACCGCACTGCCCGACACCGAACATCCTGACACAATCGGAGGCTCTGCCAATGAAATAACACCTTCAGCCCACGTAATAATGGCCGTAATCGCCCCGTGGACGGAACCATTCCTCGCCTACCTTACTAGGCAGGAACTCCCCGAGGACCAAAATGAGGCATGCTGCATAGTGCGGCGATCCAAAGCCTACAGAGTCCACGAGGGAGAACTTTATAAGAAAAGCACTACCGGAGTCCTTCAAAGGTGCATCTCCGAAGAGGAGGGGCGGAACCTCCTGGCTGAAATTCATGCCGGACTCGGAGGTCATCACGCTGCAGCTCGGTACCTTGTAAGCATGGCCTTCCGTACAGGCTTTTATTGGCCGACGGCCCGGGCAGACGTTCAGGACTTAGTCCAACAATGCACCGGTTGCCAGCTCTTTGCAAACCAAAGCCATATGCCACCCACCGCCCTCCAAACTATCCCCATTACTTGGCCCTTCGCGGTCTGGGGGCTTTACATGGTTGGACCCCTTAAAGGCAGAACCCACAAGCAAAAATACTTACCGGTCATGGTGGATAAGTTCACCAAATGGATAGAAGCCAAGCCTGTTAAGATGGCCGAATCCGGACCGGTGATAGACTTTATATCCAGGGTTGTACACCGTTATGGCGTCCCCCACAGCATTATCACTGATAATGACACGAACTTCACGGCCGACGAGGTAAAACTCTGGTGCAAAAACATGGGCATCAAGCTCGATTATGCTTCCGCCTATCACCCACAAACTAACGGCCAGGTCGAACGTGCAAATGGTCTTATCATGAGCGGCATCAAACCTAGATTAGTGCGGTCCCTCAAGGAATCTAACACGCACTGGGTAGAGGAGCTCGACTCCGTACTCTGGGGGCTGCGGACCACGCCGAATCGTACCACTGGATACACACCATTCTTTATGGTGTACGGCGCAGAGGCAGTTTTGCCTTGCGACATAATTCATGACTCACCTCGAGTGCGCATGTATGAAGAAAGAGAAGTCGAGCTCGATCGACAGGACAGCTTGGACGCATTGGAGGAGGAGCGTGACGTGGCAAAAGCCCGTTCCGCATTCTATCAACAGCAGGCACGAAGATACCAAAGCAGAGAAGTACGGGCCAAAAATTACAACGTTGGCGAATTAGTTCTACAACTACCGGACAAGAAAAAGGACAAACTCAAGCCCAAGTGGGAAGGTCCCTTCATAATTGACCAAGTCCTGACTGGTGGAGCGTACCGCCTGCGGGATGCATCAGATAACCGACTCGAGCCGAACCCATGGAATGCAGCCCGTCTCCGAAGATTCTATGCCTAGCGTCGGACTCTGTGTTCGTCTCCTTCCTCTGTCCATTTTTTATATATTTTATGTCTTACATTTATCTTCTTCTCTCTCTCTCTCTCTTATAGCCTTTAAAGGCTCATAAAGTGACGCGCTATCCGCACTCATTAAACCTGGGGGCTTCTTTAAACAGAAGCTTATTCATACGGGCTTCATGCCCAGCACATGTGTCATACTTCCGCATGTACCTTTTATTCACCATTATATGCATCGATATGACTTAAGTTTTGGCCAAGCTGGGTTGCCTGGCTCCTGTGCTTATCCCTACGTTCCCGATTGTTCGGCTAGGTGGTAAAGGGAGCACCTCTGCGATTGTTACTGCCAGGTCAGTCGGACGTGTACCTCAGACTGGGTGAAGCCGAAAGCTAGCATTCTTAAGGGAATATTCGGTCGGTGAACTAAAGATGATCCTTTTTCATTTTTAGCTATACGCCCCAGATGTTTTTCCTGCGTTTCTTTTCGCAGCATGGACATGCACCTTAGGGCATGCCTCCCAGGGAAAGGAACCCCTAACGGAACTATTCTCCCTGGAAGATGTTTCTTACTAACCATGTAATATAACATAACTATTCGGGCACTTGTCTGTTCACGCACTAATGACCCCTACGCCTGGTCTCCATGCATTCCCCGGTTCCTATATAACCGCATGGGAATTCGGACACACTCCGGACCGTCAGGTCCCGAGGCTGAAGCGAAAAGGTCGGCCATGACAAATGATCTACAATCCGGCTAGAAGGCATTATAAATGTCAATTAAATTACATAGTCATTTTGATTGATTGTATTCCTCTTCAATACCATCTAACAGGCTGTCTAATTTATAGTCCTGCTGGGAATACTTTGCGGCCAACTCTACTTGGCCGTATACTAAGCTTACAAGGATCTCCTTCCCATCGGGCCCTACAGGACCGACCTCGGCCATGTGGTTGGGGTCAGCCTTTGCGTACCGCGTCTTCACCATGGCCCAGGCCTCCCTAGCACCTTGACGGCAGGCCGATATCTTCCACAATCGGAAGCGCCGCCGTGCTCCCTTTAGCTTCTCCGCAAGCTCTCCAAGACCTTCGGGCATGGATACGGATGGCCAAAGGGCCTGGGCGACGCCTTGCATCGCCTGCCGAACTCGATCGAGCAGTTGCGAGAGCTCGGGAAGAAGGTCACCCGTAGAACCGGGCATCTCCTCTGCAGGACGACCTGTTAGCACACCTACAGACATTGCTCTGTTAGTCGACTTCCCCGCCGAACTTTCTTTCAAAGGTTCGTTCAAGCACTTACTAAATATGCCGCGCCGAAGCTGTTGATTCTTCTTCACGGAGTCTGACAGCTAGGCACGAACATCTTTCAGCTCGACGCCCAGCTTGGTGTTGGCATCTTGGAGATCGTTCTTCTCCCGCCTCACCTTTGTCAGCACCTTCTCACTAGCCTTTAGCTAGCATAGGAGGTGTTGCCTTTCCGGATTCAATCTAGCGCCATCTGCAATTTCATTTGTCAGATTCGCACCCATGTTGTGCTTTGCAAAATACTTATCTTTCGAAGTGTATATTACCAGAGGGGGTCTCCTTGGGCTCCCCTGTCGCGGCTAGTGCGGCCTTAAGTTGGGCTTTGCACTCTTCCAGCTCCTTGGATAGTAGGGAATTATTTTCTGTAAGAACCTGCATAACAAATGATCCTTAAATCAGTTATTCTAACTGTTTCAAGTCTCGGGGCTATTGGTATATATATATATATATAATTACCAAAATTTTCTTACCCGTATGTCTTTTACATATTGCTCCATGGCTATGGCTAGACCATTTTGAGCGGCACAGAGGTACGCATCTCCCGAGTTGAAGGCATCTAACATCCCTTGAGAGAAACAAGCGTCGCGAAGAATTGTCCGGCGATGCCTGTGGTTCATGGCACTCTCCACCTCAGAGTTGGTGGCAGAGAACCCGTCCACATCCTTCGTCGGAGGAGCGTCTGGAGCGCGCCTTGCATTCGCCTCCGCCTCTAGGCCAGGCTTTGGAGCCTGGCTGGTGGAGGCGCGATTGGCAGCCTCTCCGGATATAGTCCGGCGAGGTCTCTTTGTCGCGAAGAAAGCACGAGTGTCAATGTGCCTCGAAGGTATAACACCTGGGATAAGGGGGCACGCCATACCTTTGCGCTGACGCCTCGGTCTGGACTGCACTTCTTTTCTACCCACGGGGCCCTGCGGCCCCTCGTTGGCTTGTCGCCGTAGGTTCGGCCTTCCGCTTTAAAAACCTCCCCTGCAAAGTTCGGCTGCAATCAGGAAACTCAAAACACAAGAGGGCGGACACCTATTTGGGGTACTGGGATTTCGATCTCAGTTACCTGGGAGGCCAGGATTAGCCCTGGGTAATCGGCCTTAATGGCCACCAAGGCGTTGTCCTTGCTCAATTGGTGGAACACTCCATCAATCAGCTCCACAGATATGTCCGGATCCTCTTGAGAGGCCGGGTCAAGGGACCGTCCTGGGTCCTCGGGTTGTGGAGGAGGGCTGCTTATTTCCTTAATAGCCCGGCGCAGCTCCTGTGTTGAAGTCGTCAGACTGAATATTTAACAATGGGAATACAAAATGGATGGACAAGTAAATACGACCGCTTACCCAGCTTGGGGGGTTGTGCATAGAGAATCCACCCTGTGAGTTGACGCAGAGAAATTCCTCCTCTTCTCCCTTATACAAAGTGGACAAGATCTTTAGTAGAGCGGCAGCTGAATCCGGCCCCTTACGGCCGTAGCGGGTGGCGTCGTCCTCCCCGTTGAAGTCCCACATGGGGTGGCTTCTATACTGAAGCGGTTGCACCCCCCGCATAATGCATTCGGCCATAACCCCGATCATGGTTAGTCCGGAATGGGCTAACAATCTTACTCGGCCCATCAGGTAAATGATGTCCCTGTCACTTTCCCTCTGAGGGCTCCGTGGACGCCAGCTTAGGCGCTTCTTTAAGGGAGCAATGTCGAATTCAGGGAGGCCGATCCGGACAGGATCCGGCAGCGGGACGTCTTCTATATAAAACCATTCCGAGGGCCAGTCTTCGGATGCCTTCTTTGGGGTTCCGGACAGATATCCGGTCCCGGCGATGCGCCACACTTCGGCTCCACCCACTTGATACATTGACCCCTCCTTAGAGCAGGGCACAAGGAAGAATAACCTTTTCCATAGCCCGAAATGAGCCTCGATACCCAAAAACAGCTCGCAGAGGGCTACGAAGCCCGCGATATGCAATACGGAGGCAGGCGTGAGATTGTGTAGCTGGAGGCCATAGAACTCCAGGAGCCCCCGGAGAAACGAATGGATTGGAAATCCGAGCCCCCTTATTAAATAAGGGACGAGGCACACCCGCTCTCCTTTGGAGGGATTAGGGGCACTCTCCGTTTGCTCTCCGCCATTATAGATGGCAAGGCCGGCTCGAACGGGACCATATAGGCTGGGGGGAGAAAGCCCTTGGTTTGGAGCATCACTAGCTCACTATGCGGGATGGAGCATATCTCCCAGTATCCAGGCTGAGGGCTGGAAGGGCGAGAGGAGGAGTCGCGACGGCTGGCCATGGTGGAATGGACCTTTGTCGGATGTGCTCTGATGAACACTCGCGAAGGGGAGAAGATGTGGTTTGGATCTAAATCCTCGTACCCTTAAATAGGCCAGCTCATTTACGCGACTAGGGGTGTGAATGTAAAAACACTCAGACTTTTCATATTCGTTTAACATGTGGGAAGCGGCCATTATTGGGCGTAGAAGCCAAGGAGCGCAACATCTACAAGAAACCGGACTGTATTCAACAGGTACACGGAATTTGGAGGAGAACCCGTCTTGCAATGCCGAAGACAATCTGCGCGCCGGACTCATCGTCATTGAAGCCTGGTTAGGGGGCTACTAAGGGAGTCCTGGATTAGGGGGTGTTCGGATGGCCGGACTATACCTTCAGCCGGACTCCTGGACTATGAAGACACAAGATTGGAGACTCCGTCCCGTGTCCGGAAGGGACTTTCCTTGGCGTGGAAGGCAAGCTTGGTGATATGGATATGTAGATCTCCTACCATTGTAACCGACTTTGTGTAACCCTAACCCTCTCCGGTGTTTATATAAACCGGAGGGTTTTAGTCCGTATGACAACATACACAACAACAATCATACCATAGGCTAGCTTCTAGGGTTTAGCCTCTCTGATCTCGTGGTAGATCTACTCTTGTACTACCCATATCATCAATATTAATCAAGCATGACGTAGGGTTTTACCTCCATCGAGAGGGCCCGAACCTGGGTAAAACTTCATGTTCCTTGCCTCCTGTTACCATCCGGCCTAGACGCACAGTTCGGGACCTCCTACCCGAGATCCACCGGTTTTGACACCGACACCTACCAATCTATCCCCCTAGGAGCATGCGCGTAATACTTTGTTTCGATAACTAATAGATTTTTGCAATAAGTATGTGAGTTCTTTATGACTAATGTTGAGTCCATGGATTATACGCACTCTCATCCTTCCACCATCTCTAGCCTCTCTAGTATTGCGCAACTTTCGCCGGTACCATAAACCCACCATATACCTTCCTCAAAAGAGCCACCATACCTACCTATTATGGCATTTCCATAGCCATCCCGAGATATATTGCCATGCAACTTTCCACCGTTCTGTTATTATGACACGCTTCATCACTGTCATATTGCTTGCATGATCATGTAGTTGACATTGTATTTGTGGCAAAGCCACCGTTGATAATTCTTCATACATGTCACTCATGTATCATTGCACATCCCGGTACACCGCCGGAGGCATTCACATAGAGTCATATTTCTATTCTAAGTATCGAGTTGTAATTCATGAGTTGTAAGTAAATAAAGTGTGATGATCATCATTATTAGAGCATTGTCCCAAGTGAGAAAAGGATGATGGAGACTATGATTCCCCCACAAGTCGGGAAGAGACTCCGGGCGAAAAATAAAATAAAAATAAACTAAAGAGGCCAAAAAGAAAAAAAAGAAAGAAGTCCCAAACAAAAAAAAGAGAGAAAAAGAGAGAAGGGACAATGCTACTATCCTTTTTCCACGCTTGTGCTTCAAAGTAGCACCATGATCTTCATGATATAGAGTCTCCTATGATATCACTTTCATATACTAGTGGGAATTTTTCATTATAGAACTTGGCTTGTATATTCCAATGATGGGCTTCCTCAAAATGCCCTAGGTCTTCATGACCAAGCGAGTTGGATGCACACCCACTTAGTTTCTTTTGTTGATTTTTCATATACTTATAGCTCTAGTGCATCCGTTGCATGGCAATCCCTACTCACTCAAATTGATATCTATTAATGGGCATCTCCATAGCCCGTTGATACGCGTAGTTGATGTGAGACTATCTTCTCCCTTTTTGTCTTCTCCACAACCACCATTCTATTCCACATATAGTGCTATATCCATGGCTCACGCTCATATATTGCGTGAAGATTGAAAAAGTTTGAGAACATCAAAAGTATGAAACAATTGCTTGGCTTGTCATCGTGTTTGTGCATGATTTAAATATTTTGTGTTGTGAAGATAGAGCATAGCTAGACTATATGATTTTGTAGGGATAACTTTCTTTGGCCATGTTATTTTGAGAAGACATGATTGCTTAGTTAGTATGCTTGAAGTATTATTAGTTTTATGTCAATATTAAACTTTTATCTTGAATCTTCTGGATCTGAACATTCATGCCACAATAAATAAAAAATACATTGAGAAATATGTTAGAAAGCATTCCACATCAAAAATTCTTCTTTTATCATTTACCTACTCGAGGACGAGCAGGAATTAAGCTTGGGGATGCTTGATACGTCTCCAACGTATCTATAATTTTTGATTGCTCCATGCTATTATATTATCTATTTTGGATGTTAATGGGCTTTATTTTACACTTTTATATCATTTTTGGGACTAACCTACTAACCGGAGGCCCAACCCAAATTGCTGTTTTTTTTGCCTATTTTAGGGTTTCACAGAAAAGGAATATCAAACGGAGTCCAAACAAAATGAATCCTCCGGGAACGTGATTTTCTCAACAAACGTGATCCAGGAGATTTGGAGTGGGCGTCAAGAAACGATCGAGGAGGTCACGAGGCAGGGGGGCGCGCCTACCCCCTTGGGCGCGCCCTCCACCCTCGTGGGCCCCTCGTTGCTCCACCGACGTACTTCTTCCTCCTATATATATCCACGTACCCACAAACATCCAGGAGCACCACGAAAACCTAATTCCACTGCCGCAGCCTTCTGTACCCGAGAGATCCCATCTTGTGGCCTTTTCTAGAGCTCTGCCGAAGGGGGCATTGATCACGGAGGGCCTCTACATCAACTCCATGGCCTCTCCGGTGATGTGTGAGTAGTTTACTTCAGACCTACGGGTCCATAGTTATTAGCTAGATGGCTTCTTCTCTCTCTTTGGATCTTAATACAAAGTTCTCCTCGGTCTTCTTGGAGATCTATTCAATGTAATCTTCTTTTGCGGTGTGTTTGTCAAGATCCGATGAATTGTGGGGTTATGATCAAGTTTATCTATGAACAATATTTGAATCTCCTCTGAATTCTTTTATGTATGATTGATTTATCTTTGCAAGTCTCTTTGAATTATCAGTTTGTTTGGCCTACTAGATTGATCTTTCTTGCAATGGGAGAAGTGCTTAGCTTTGGGTTCAATCTTGTGGTGCTCGATCCTAGTGACAGAAAGGGAAACGACACGTATTGTATTGTTGCCATCGAGGATAAAAAGATGGGGTTTATATCATATTGCATGAGTTTATCCCTCTACATCATGTCATCTTACTTAAAGCATTACTCTATTCTTATGAACTTAATACTCTAGATGCATGCTGGATAGCGGTCAATGTGTGGAGTAATAGTAGTAGATGCAGAATCGTTTCGGTCTACTTGTCTCGGACGTGATGCCTATATACATGATCATACCTAGATATTCTCATAACTATGCTCAATTCTATCAATTGCTCCACATTAATTCGTCTACCCACCGTAATACTTATGCTCTTGAGAGAAGCCACTAGTGAAACCTATGGCCCCCGGGTCTATTTTCCATCATATTAATCTTCCAACACTTAGCTATTTCTATTGCCGTTTATTTTACTTTGCATCTTTATTTCCCTTTATCATAAAAATACCAAAAATATTATATTATCATAGCTATCAGATCTCACTCTCGTAAGTGACCGTGAAGGCATTGACAACCCCTTTATCGCGTTGGTTGTGAGGTTCTTATTTGTTTGTGTAGGTGCGTGGGACTCGAGTGTGATTTCCTACTGGATTGATACCTTGGTTCTCAAAAACTGAGGGAAATACTTACGCTACTTACTGCATCACCCTTTCCTCTTAAAGGGAAAACCAACGCAGTGCTCAAGAGGTAGCAAAGGCCCATTACTTCCCCGGGGGGTTCTGGTAACCCCTCGCTACTCCAAAATATACCTGAACAATTCCGAAACCATTCCAGTGTCCGAATATCATCGTCCAATATATCATTCTTTACCTCTCGACCATTTCGAGACTCCTCGTCATGTTTGTGATCTCATCCGGGACTCCGAACAATCTTCAGTCACCAAAACACATAACTCATAATACAAATCATCATCAAACGTTAAGCATGCGGACCCTACGGGTTCAAGAACTATGTAGACATGACCGAGACACATCTCCGGTCAATAACCAATAGCGGAACCAGGATGCTCATATTGGTTCCTACATATTCCACAAAGATCTTTATCGGTCAAACCGTAATGACAACATACGTTGTTCCCTTTGCCATCGGTATGTTACTTGCCCGAGATTCGATCGTCGGTATCCCCATACCTAGTTCAATCTCGTTACCGGCAAGTCTCTTTACTCGTTCCTGGAATGCATCATCCCGTAACTAACTCATTAGTCACATTGCTTGCAAGGCTTATAGTGATGTGCATTACCGAGAGGGCCCATAGATACCCACTGGTACGCGTTGGTGCTATACAAACGGTTTTTAACCCCTTTCCGCGACGACATTTGGAATCGTCTCCAAGTGAGTGTGGGTGATAGGGGGTCCTTCCCACACGACCCAGAAATCGTCAAGGATAGGCCCTCCTGGGACACAGGCTGGGGCCGTGTGCGATCGGGCGAGGCATCGAAACCCAATAATTTCTGTAGGTATGTATATCCCACACGGTGAATCCCAGAAAAACATTTCCGTAGGTATGTACATCCCACACGGTGAATCCCAGAAAAACATTTCCGTAGGTATGTACACCCCACACGGTGAATCCCAGAAAAACATTTCCGTAGGTTTGTACATCCCACACGGTGAATCCCAGAAAAACATTTCCGTAGGTATGTATATCACACACAGTCAATCCAAGGAATACATTTCCATTCTTATGTACATCCCACACAGTCAATCTAGGGAAAACGTTTCCGTTCGTATGTACATCCCACACAGTTTTATGTGTAGGCTCGTGTGTGAATGGTGTAACTATCACACACGGTCTGCCTTGGTTAACTGTTTGCTTTTATCAACTAGATCACACACGATTTGATGAAGAAAACTATGTGGCATTGGGCTATCCATTGCAAGCGCTTTTACTGCTAGAACCGTCTGCAAAGGTCCATGACACATTTAGTAGGCTGATTAGTTTACAATTAATAATTCCAGTATTACACAAATTCACATTTCATATCGAACAGTTGTTTGCCAATTTCATATCAGGCACATAAATATATTATAACATCACAGTAACATAGCTACATGAAAACAACATAGTACAACATATAGCTAGTTCAACTTCATAAGAACAGTATATTCATTTCCCTAATCGAGATCATCCAGGCTCGTCTTATCCACCTCTGCTTTCAGTTCAGTAAGAACCCATTTTGCACGGGCCAACTGCGAAAGTGCCTCCTCCTTCGCCAACACCATCTTAGCAAAGTCTGATTTAAAAAAAAATTGAGCTCATTCTCCACCTTCAACTTTTTATCCCGTGTCTTCAAATATTATTTAGCATTGAAAATAGTTTCTCTAAGCCTACGTCTGTTCTCTTGCTCATACATGCTCTAGAGCTTCGCTAGGCACATCTTCAAAGACTATGGCCACTCTTGATAAACCCACTCCAAGCAAGAACACTTCCGTTCATCCTATAATATTTAAAACTAGATCAATAACAATTGTAGGGGAAATGGGTTTATAGCAACATAGAAAATCACCTATGCTTATTTTGAAAACTGAAGAAACATGTTAATTATGACATATCTTCTCAAAAAGATCAATGTGCAAATTAATTAATTGCTACTGAGACAATAACCAAATTCTGGAGCATCAGAAGCTATAATTAACTACAACAACGCTACAAGTTCTTACTCATGTACAATAAATAACAAATTGAACATTTTATGAGGAAAGTAAATATAACTGCAACAGCATAGCGACAGTGTTTGGATGACAGCAAATTGATACTAACAGGTGTGTACATGCACACATTTAGTAACATAGAACAAATAGCACTAAGGCCGTCCACTATGTATGCCAAAACTGGGGTAATGACAACTGTTGTTACATCTCGCACCGATGCCCTGCAGTGGCGAGCCGATGAAGCGGAAAAAAAATCAGGGACCCGGACTCTAGAGCACGTGGTTGCTCCGATGCCCAGTTCCTTTGTTCCATAAAGATTTAGTATTTTACTGCTTGGCTGCTCGGATGTGTGGACCAAAGTTGGCTGCACAAACTGCTGAAGTGGTGCCAAATAATTTTCTAATGGCACCACTGATGAGATGGCAACAATTTAAGATACTAGGTACAAACTATGACACTGTCTTAGGATGTGTTTGGTTGAAGGTGTGATGTGAAATGGGTTGGGACCGAGTGTCTGAATCACATCTAACAAATGATTTGTAACAATGAAAGAGGGTCTAACCTTCTCTGCACCCAGAAACTTCCTCCCACTGTCCACAGATTCAAACGCAACTAGCTTCACTCATGGAGATTGATGATGACAACGAACAGATAGATCTTCAGCCACCCCGCTCCATTCGTTGCCACTGATGGTCCTAGGGAGCTACAAGAGGAAGAAATGACTCAAATTGACCGACGGGTAAAAGTCCTTCATTCCAAGTCATAGCCCGAGAGAGAGAAGAGAGGCATACCCGGGTGGTGAAGGAGTTGTCGCCGGAGGAGGAACCGCTGGAGATGTCTTTGAAGAAGACCATGGCGACCCCGGTGGTAGGCTGCAAGGCGGCAGAGCGAGGAAGCGGTTATAGCTTAGGAAGGAAGGAGGAAACAGGGGAAATGTGACTTGTGGTCGGGGAGAAAAGGGGGTGGGGAAGGGGGGATGGGGGTGGGGGTAGATATTTTGGTGGTAGGCCAAACTTTTAGAAATGTGGAGGGAAACTTTGCGCGCGGTGTCGCCGGGCCATTCACTTTGAACAATTGTGTGCATCGCAAATGATTCTTCTGCTTTACATGCAAGGGATGAGTTTGATAGTTCAAAATTTGGTGGAAATTTCCCCAGGTACGTCATTGCAGAATTTAACATCGCTTGCTAATTTGGGCACACAAAAGAGCATACAGCAGACAGACCAGACTAACTGAATCGAGCAATTTTAGTAATTAAACAAAGCCAGTTGACCTAAACATTGCTCTAACAAAAGACCAGTATTAAAAACAAAGCCTAAGTATGCATAATTTTTACAAATCTGCCGTCGCGCCAGCCTATGCATCGCCGGTGTGAGATGAGACGTCGATAACTTGTCCTGGCGACATGTCACTGTTGGTGGACTCTGCATCCCCCCTGCTGAAGTCGACCGCGTCGTTGTCCTCGTCCTCGTCCTCGTCCTGGTGCCGCCCTCAAGGTTGTAGTACTCGTAGTAGTGGCTAAGCCAGAGCTCGCGTTGGTACTCCACCGCCGATTCCTTGACGGACAGACTCTTCTCTACCTCGACCTCGGCCACGCGCAACTCCTCCTCTCGGTGCTCCTCAATCTCTGCCGCCTCCTGCATCTCCAGCTCCCGCTCGGCAACCTCAAGAGGAAGCAGGTGCTCCATGGCCACCACCGCCTTTTTAGACTTGGGTTGCATGCTCGAGTCTGAGGTGGCCTGGAATATCTTGGTGTGTGCATCCTCGATCTTGGCATGGATGGCCTTGACCCGGGCGAGGCCGATATCGGCGGCACAGATGGCAGCTCGAGCGCTCTTGGAGTTTGTAGCTGTTGTCGCAGCAGTAGCTGCAGCCGTCTCAGCTACTGCAGTTGCCCTGTCGGCTGCCGCAGACCCCGTCTCGGCGGAAGCGGACGCGCTCAATGCGGATTTGAGAGCACTCTCGGCGTAGGCGGCCGCGCTCTCGGCGCAGGGGGCGGCGCTCGGGGGGGACGCGGCCATCGTACGGGCCTTCACGAAGCGTTTCCATGGTGTCATCTTTGCAAGAAGGGGGTGCGGGAAAGGGGATCAGGATTCGTGGATTCGGGAGTTGCCGGCACTGGTGCAGACGAGCCGGCGAAGCTTAAGCAGGGAGACTTAAATAGACCCAGATATTTTCATCACAAATGGTTCCTAGAAAACAACTGTATGTGATGTTATAGATATTTTTTATTAGCTGTGGAAGACGAGTTTGGAGTAAAGTGGCAACGGATGGTGTTTTAAATGTAAGAGAAATTTTGTAGTACTAATACAACATTCATGTCAAATTTTGGAAAATTTCAGGGGTCGTTTGACCTTTTAAGACATTTAAGTGATTTTCTAGGCATTTAATGACTGTAATTGAAATTTGAACTACATGTGCATGCAAAAGCTAACCATAACGGTTTGAAAACTCATATTTTGTGTACTTGTGTGCGATTTAATTCCATGTGCAGTAAACTGGAAGGAATTTTCAAACACATTGGTCTAACGGCTATGACACAATTAAGCATGGAGTGACATGACATTTTAATTCCAAAAAAATTGAAAAATATCAGAAACACATGAAACCTTGCTTGAGGTAATGTCATGTCACCAAGATGATGTGGTAAAAAAATTGACATGTTTGATGAAAGTTTGGACACACACCCTCACAAACCGGAGCAACTCACTAGAAGGCTCGTGGTTCCGAGAGCGAACAATGCATGTTTGATGACCAATGGGAGATAACTTCCTCTTATGGCCTTCAATTTTTTTCTACCTTTAACGTGCGCTACTACAACTGTAATGTGAAATTTTCGAAAATTCTAGGGGTCATTTGACCTTTTAAAGACATTTGAGTGATTTTCTATCCATTTATGGACCGTAATTGAAATTTGAACTACATCTACATGCAACGGCTAACCATAACGATTTGAAAAATCATATTCGTGTACTTATGTGCGAGTTAATTCCATGTAAAATAAATTAGAAGGAATTTTCAAACACATTTGTCTCACGACATGGACACATGCATATGTATGCATGGAGTGACATGGCATTTTAATTCCAAAAAATTTAAAAAATATCAGAAACCTATGAAACCTTGGTTGATGTAATGTCATGCCACCAAGATGATGTGGTAAAAAAATTGGCATGTTTGACAAAAGTTTGGACACACACCCGTCACAAACTAAAGCAACTCACTAGAAGGCTCATGGTTCCGAGAGGGAACAATGCATGTTTGATGACGAATGAGAGATATATAGCTTCCTCTTACGGCCTTCGATTTTTTCTACGTGTAACATGCACTACTAGAACTGTAATGTGAAATATTGGAAAATTCTAGGGGTCATTTGACCTTTTAAAGACATTTAAGTGATTTTCTAGCCATTTAATGATCGCAATTCAAATTTGAACTACATCTACATGCAACGGCTAACCATAACGGTTTGAAAAATCATATTTGTGTACTTGTGTGCGAGTTAATTCGATGTGCAGTAAATTAGTAGGAATTTTCAAACATATTTGTCTTACGACATGGACACATGCATATGTATGCATGGAGTGACATGACATTTTAATTCCAAAAAATAAAAAAAAAACAGAAACACATGAAACCTTTGCTTGATGTAATGTCATGCCACCAAGATGATGTGGTAAAAAATTGGCATGTTTGACAAAAGTTTGGACACACACCCCTCACAAACCGCAGCAACTCACTAGAAGGCTCGTGGTTCCGAGAGGGAACAATGCATGTTTGATGAAAAACGGGAGATAGCTTCCTCTTACGGCCTTCAATATTTTCTATGTCTGATGTGCACTACTACAATTGTAATGTGAAATTTTGGAAAATTCTAGCGGTAAGTTGACCTTTTAAATACATTTAAGTGATTTTCTAGCCATTTAATGACCGCAATTCAAATTTGAACTACATCTACATGCAACGCCTAACCAAAACGGTTTGAAAAATCATATTTGTGCACTTGTGTGCGAGTTAATTCCATGTGCAGTAAATTAGAAGAAATTTTCAAACATATTTGTCTCACGACATGGACACATGCATATGTATGCATGGAGTGACATGGCATTTTAGTTCCAAAAAATTAAAAAAAAATTAGAAAGACATGAAACCTTGCTTGATGTAATGTCATGCCACCAAGATGATGTGATAAAAAGTTGGCATGTTTGACGAAAGTTTGGACACACATCCCTCACAAACCGGAGCAACTCACTAGAAGGCTCGTGGTTCCGAGAGGCAGCAACGCATGTTCGATGACGAACGGGAAATAGCTTCCTCTTACGACCTTCAATTTTTTTCTACGTCTAACGTGCACTACTACAACTGTAATGTGAAATTTTGGAAAATTCTAGGGGTCTTTTGACCTTTTAAAGACATTTAAGTGATTTTCTAACCATTTAATGACCGTAATTCAAATTTGAACTACATCTACATGCAACGCCTAACCAAGACGGTTTGAAAAATCATATTTGTGTACTTGTGTGCGTGTTAATTCCATGTGCAGTAAATTAGAATTAATTTTCAAACATATTTGTCTCACGACATGGACACATGCATATGATGCATGAAGTGACATGGCATTTTAATTCCAAAAATTTTAAAAATATCAGAAACACATGAAACCTTCCTTGATGTAATGTCATGCCACCAAGGTGATGTGGTAAAACATTTGGCATGTTTGATGAAAGTTTGGACACACACCCCTCACAAACCGGAGCAACTCACTAGAAGGCTCGTGGTTCCAAGAGGAAACAATGCATGTTTGATGGCGAAGGGAGATAGCTTCCTCTTACTGCCTTCATTTTTTCCATGTTTAACGTGCACTACTACAACTGTAATGTGAAATTTTGGAAAATTCTAGGGGTCATTTGACCTTTTAAAGACATTTGAGTGATTTTCTAGCCACTTAATGACCATAATTGAAATTTGAACTACATCTACATGCAACGGCTAACCATAACGGTTTGAAAAATCAAATTTGTGTACTTGTGTGCGAGTTAATTCCATGTGCAATAAATTAGAATGAATTTTCAAACATATTTGTCTAACGACATGGACACATGCATATGTATGCATGGAGTGACATGGCATTTTAATTCCAAAAAATAAAAAAAAAATCAGAAACACATGAAACCTTGGTTGATGAAATGTGATGCCACCATGATGATGTGGTAAAAAAATTGGCATGTTGACAAAAGTTTGGACACACACCCCTCACAAACCGGAGCAACTCACTAGAAGGCTCGTGGTTCTAAGAGGGGACAATGCATGTTTGATGACGAACGGGAGATATGTAGCTTCCTCTTACGACCTTCAATTATTTTCTACGTGTAACGTGCACTACTATAACTGTGATGTGAAATTTTGAAAAATTCTAGGGGTCATTTGACCTTTTAAAGACATTTAAGTGATTTTGTAGCCATTTAATGACTGTAATTCAAATTTGAACAACATCTACATGCAACGGCTAACCATAACGGTTCGAAAAATCATATTTGTCTACTTGTGTGCGAGTTAATTCCACGTGCAGTAAATTAGAAGGAATTTTCAAACATATTTGTCTAATGACATGGACACATGCATATGTATGAATGGAGTGACATGACATTTTAATTCCAAAAAATTAAAAATATATCAGAAACACATGAAACCTTGGTTGATGTAATGTCATGCCACCAAGATGATGTGGTAAAAAAATTGGCATGTTTGACAAAAGTTTGGACACACACCCCTCACAAACCGGAGCAACTCACTAGAAGGCTCATGGTTCCGAGAGGGAACAATACATGTTTGATGACGAACGGGAGATAGCTTCCTCTTACGGCCTTCAATTTTTTCTACGTCCAACGTGCACTACTACAATTGTAATGTGAAATTTTGGAAAATTCTAGGGGTCAGTTGACCTTTTAAAGACATTTAAGTGATTTTCTAGCCAGTTAATGATCGTAATTCAAATTTGAACTACATATACATGCAATGCCTAACCAAAATGGTTTGAAAAATCATATTTGTGTACTTGTGTGCGAGTTAATTCCATGTGCAGTAAATTAGAAGGAATTTCCAAACATATTTGTCTCACGACTTGCACACATGCATATGGATGCATGGAGTGACATGGCATTTTAATTCCAAAAAATTAAAAAAAAATCAGAAACACATGAAACCTTTGCTAGATGTAATGTCATGCCACCAAGATGATGTGAAAAAAATTGGCATGTTTGACGATAGTTTGGACACACGCCCCTCACAAATTGGATCAACTCACTAGAAGGCTCGTGGTTCCGAGAGGGAACAATGCATGTTCGACGACGAACGGAAGATAATTCCTCTTACGGCCTTAAATTTTTTTCTACGTCTAACGTGCACTACTACAACTGTAATGTGAAATTTTGGAAAATTATAGGGTCCATTTGACCTTTTAAAGACATTTAAGTGATTTTCTAGCCATTTAATGACTGTAATACAAAATTGAACTACATCTACATGCAACGCCTAACCAAAACGGTTTGAAAAATCATATTTGTGTACTTGTGTGCGTGTTAATTCCATGTGCTGTAAATTAGAAGGAATTTTCAAACATATTTGTCTCACAACATGGACACATGGATATGATGCATGGAGTGACATGACATTTTAATTCCAAAAAAATTAAAAAATATTAGAAACACATGAAACCTTGCTTGATGTAATGTCATGCCACTAAGATGATGTGGTAAAAAAATTGGCATGTTTGACGAAAGTTTGGACACACACCCTTCACAAACCGGAGCTACTCACTAAAAGGCTCGTGGTTCTGAGAGGGAACAATGCATGTTTGATGATGAACGCGAGATAGCTTCCTCTTATGACCTTCAATTTTTCCTACGTCTAACGTGCACTACTACAACTGTAATGTGAAATTTTGGAAAAACAAATCTAGGGGTCATTTGACCTTTTAAAGACATTTAAGTGATTTTCTAGCCATTTAATGACTGTAATTCAAATTTGAACTACATCTACATGCAATGCCTAAACAAAACGGTTTGAAAAATAATATTTGTGCACTTGTGTGCGAGTTCATTCCATGTGTTGTAAATTAGAAGGAATTTTCAAACATACTGGTCTCACGGCATGGGCACATGCATGGAGTGCCGTGGCATTTTAATTCTAAAAAATTAAAAAATGATCAGAAAAACCCGAAACCTGTCTTGATGTAATGTCATGCCACCAAGATGATGTGGTAAAAAAATTGGCCTGTTTGACGAAAGTTTGGACACACACCCCTCACAAACTGGAGCAACTCACTTGAAGGTTCGTGGTTCCGAGAGGGAACAATGCATGTTTGAGACAAATGGGAGATAGCTTCCTCTTACGGCCTTCGAATTTTTTTCTATGTTTAACATGCACTAATACAACTGTCATGTGAAAATTCAGTAAATTTCAGGGGTCATTTGACCTTTTAAAGACATTTAAGTGATTTTCTAGCCATTTAATGACCATAATTCAAATTTGAACTACATCTACATGCAACGCCTAACCATAACGGTTTGAAAAATCATATTTTTGTGTACTTGTGTGTGAGTTAAAAAATCATCAGACGATGTAAATATCTAGTTTTCAAAAATGAAAATGTAAAGACGTGGCAAGACAATCGGCCCCCACACGATTGGCACTCTATCTCGTGGCTCGAGGTTTGGTAGGTGAGCGGCGGGGATCATTAAATAGAGATGGTTCTGTATTGGAAACCGTCAGCTATTATGTTCACACACGGATTTTGGCTATTATGTTCACACACGGGTTTTGCTGCGGGAATCGTGTGTAATTCAAACTACAGTACTCATAAATTCTGGCGACCAGCATGTGTACTGTCCCCGTCGATCTAGATTTTGGCCGCCAATAAATAATACCTTGCTCACATCATCCCGCCTGCATTCTCATCTACATCCTCCCCTCGCTCGTCCTCTCTCTCTCTCTCTCTCTCTCTCTCTCTCTTAAATCTCTACCATGGCGCAGTCGGTCTGCCCACGCGCCGATGAGGAGTCGCCGCCCCCCGAGGACGCTCACTCAAATAGCAGCGACGAGGACCCCTACGCGCCGCCGGACGAGGATGCTCCGGACCCCCCAACTTTGGATTGGTTTTGGGGCCAGTACAATCTTTGTCTGTGGAAGTCGCTGCCGCCGACTGAGAAAGCCAGGCAAGTGGCGTTCAAGAAGGAGATGGCATTGGAGGAAGCCAGGTACCAGGCGGCCTATGAAGCCCGTGATGCAACCTGGAAAAAGGAGGCGGTGGAGCTTTGGGGGCGGGCGCGTTGTCGTGCCGAGGAGGTGTACGAAGATGGGTACTTCGCGAGGAAGGTCATAGGCACTGGGCGCCTCGTTGTTGCATGGAGGTGGGCCAATAAGCTCCAGCGTGCCACCAACGAGGAGCTCTAGTGGGCACCCAACGAAATGGCAAGATCGTTCGTGCGCGTCCGCCAGCAAGAGGCGGATCAGTACGTCAAGCGCTGCGAGGCAGAGTACTGCCTCCACAATGGGAAGACGCCGCGCACCAGGGAGCTGGTGGCGAGGGGCTGCCGGAATACTGGCCCAGGAGGGATTATTAGTTTTAGTATTGTTCGTTTTCGATTTTATGCATTGTATATAGTAGTTTAGTATCATCACGTATATGTGATGATATTATATATATATATTCTATGATGAACTAATGAACAATTAATATATATATATATTATGAATTCCATTTTATATCTATTTTTGTATACTAATTTGAATCTAGATATTATCATCCACATATACAGAATGGAAATTGTATATACACACATTGAAACAGAACATATAAGAATGGAAAACAGAGTACACACATTGAAACAGAGGAATAAACAGAGCAATACTATGATTGCTGTGAATACATAGCTATCCACGTCGAAATAACTCAATAAAACAAAACGCGTCCATGAGACCATGACCAGTAGCCCTTTCCTACGGTAGCTCTTGGCTCTGCCTGAACTCGTATAGGCATTCGTCCAAGCGGTCGACACGATCGCAGTACATCTGGAGCGTGATCTCGATCTCCAAGTTGGCAATTTCATCGGAGATCACCAGCTCGAGGATGCGATGGCCATGTTCCTCTACTATGCCTAGGTGGACACCTAGGCCAAGGAGGCGGTCTAGCCTACGGACCAGCGCGTTGGCATCCAGTGGGCCGCGGACAAGGCGAACGGAACCACCCATCCGAACAACGCAGCGGGCGTCCGATGGAAGTACGTCGTGGCCGGCCTCTGGTGCAAGTACGGCGCTGAGGGGCTCGGCCCACTCCTGGCGAGGAATGGGGGTACTGACGGGACGTGTACCCACTTGTGATGCCGTGTCGACAGCAGGCAAGCGCCGATGGATCCGCTCTTGTTGTGCGCCGCGCCGCGCCTTGATAATTCCATTTTGCATCATGCTTTTATATCGATATTTATTGCATTATGGGCTGTTATTACACATTATGTCACAATACTTATGCCTATTCTCTCTTATTTTACAAGGTTTACATGAAGAGGGAGAATGCCGGCAGCTGGAATTCTGGGCTGGAAAAGGAGCAAATATTAGAGACCTATTCCGCACATCTCCAAAAGTCCTAAAACTTCACGAGAGCACGTTTCAGAATATATAAAAAATATTGGGCGAAAGAAGTACCAGAGGGGGCCAACCACCGTCCACGAGGGTGGGGGGCGCGCCCTACCCCCCTGGGCACGCCCCCTGCTTCGTGGGCCCCCTGGCAGCCCTCTGATGCCCATATTTTGCTATATGGAGTCTTTCGTCGAGGAACAAATCATAAGTAAGCTTTCGGGACGAAACTCCACCACCACGAGGTGGAACCTTGGCGGAACCAATCTAGGGCTCCGGCGGAGCTGTTCTGCCGGGGAAATTTCCCTCCGGGAGGGGGAAATCATCACCATCGTCATCACCATCGATCTCTCATCGGGAGGGGATCAATCTCCATCAACATATTCACTAGCACCATCTCATCTCAAATCCTAGTTCATCTCTTGTATTCAATCTTTGTCCCAAAGCCTCAGATTGGTACCTGTGGGTTGCTAGTAGTGTTGATTACTCTTTGTAGTTGATGCTAGTTGGTTTATTCGGTGGAAGATCATATGTTCAGATCCTTTATGCATATTAATACCCCTCTGATTATGAACATGAATATGATTTGTGAGTATTTACGTTTGTTCCTAAGGACAGGGAGAAGTATTGCTATAAGTAGTCATGTGAATTTGGTATTCGTTCGATATTTTGATGAGGTGTATGTTGTCTTTCCTCTAGTGGTGTCATGTGAACGTCGACTACATGACACTTCACCATTGTTTGGGCCTAGAGGAAGGCATTGGGAAGTAATAAGTAGATGATGGGTTGTTAGAGTGACATAAGCTTAAACCCTAGTTTATGCGTTGCTTCGTAAGGGGCTGATTTGGATCCATATGTTTCATTCTATGGTTAGGTTTACCTTAATACTTCTGTTGTAGTTGCAGATGCTTGCAATAGGGGTTAATCATAAGTGGGATGCTTGTCCAAGGAAGGACAGTACCCAAGCACCGGTCCACCCACATATCAAATTATCAAAGTACCGAACGCGAATCATATGAACGTGATGAAAACTAGCTTGACGATAATTCCCATGTGTCCCCGGGAGTGCTTTCCTTTATATAAGAGTTTGTCCAGGCTTGTCCTTTGCTACAAAAAGGATTGGGCCATCTTGCTTCACCTTATTTACTTTTATTACTTGCTACCGGTTACAAATTACCTTATCACAAAACTATCTGTTACCGATAATTTCAGTGCTTGCAGAGAATACCTTGCTGAAAACCGCTTATCATTTCCTTCCGCTCCTTGTTGGGTTCGACACTCTTACTTATCGAAAAGGCTACGACAGGTCCCCTACACTTGTCGGTCATCAAGACTCTTTTATGGCGCCGTTGCCGGGGAGTGAAGCGCCTTTGGTAGGTGGAATTTGGTAAGGAAAAATTTATATAGTGTGCTGAAATTTACTGTCACTTGTTACTATGGAACATAATCCTTTGAGGGGCTTGTTCGGGGTATCTTCACCCCGACCAGTAGAGCAAAGAGTTGCTCCTCAACCTACTGAACCCACTGAATTTTTTTACTTTGAAATTCCTTCGGGTATGATAAAGAAACTGCTGGCTAATCCTTTCACAGGTGATGGAACATTACATCCCGATTTGCACCTAATCTATGTGGATGAAGTTTGTGGATTATTTAAGCTTGCAGGTATGCCTGAGGATGTTATAAATAAGAAGGTCTTCCCTTTATCTTTGAAGGGAGAGGCATTGACATGGTTTAGGCTATGTGATGATATGAGATCATGGAACTACAACCGATTTCAATTGGAATTTCATCAGAAGTTTTATCCTATGCATCTTGTTCATCGTGATCGTAATTATATATACAATTTTTGGCCTCGCAAAGGAGAAAGAATCACTCAAGCTTGGGGGAGGCTTAAGTCAATGTTATATTCATGTCCCAATCATGAGCTCTCAAAAGAAATGATTATTCAAAAAAAATTATGCTCGGCTTTCTCTCAGTAATCGCTCCATGCTCGATACTTCTTGTACTGGTTCTTTTATGATGAAGACTATTGAATTCAAATGGGATTTATTGGAAAGAATTAAACGCAACTCTGAAGATTGGGATCTCGAGAAGGTAAGGAGTCAGGTATAAAACCTAAGTTTGATTGTGTTAAATCTTTTATGGATACCGATGCTTTTCGTGAATTTAGCACTAAATATGGACTTGACTCTGAGATAGTAGCTTCTTTCTGTGAATCCTTTGCTACTCATGTTGATCTCCCTAAGGAGAAGTGGCTTAAATATAATCCTCCCATTGAAGTAAAAGTAGTTGAACCTATTAAAGTTGAAGAAAAGACTATCACTTATAATGATCCTGTTGTTCCTACTACTTATATTGAGAAACCACCTTTCCCTGCTAGAATAAAGGATCATGCTAAAGCTTCAACTGTGGTTCATAAGAGTAATACTATGACACCTACACCCTCTGAGCAAATTAAAGTTGAACCTAGTGTTGCTATGGTTAAAGATCTCTTGGCCGATAATATTGATGGGCATGTTATTTACTTCTGTGATGAAGCCGCTAGAATTGCTAGACCTAAATAAACATACACATGTTATAGTGATGCCTGTTATTTATGTAAAATAGGAGATCATTGCTATCATGGCTTATGTGATATGGTGCTAGTGCAAGTGCAATACCTCATTTCTTATATAAAGAAATTATGCATGATATTGCACCTGCTGAGATAGAGGAAATTGATGTTACTATTAAACTTGCCAATAGAGACACTATTTCACCAGTTGGGATTGTTAGAGATGTTGAAGTCTTGTGTGTGAAAGTTAAATATCCTGCAGATTTTCTTGTTCTTGGTTCCCCACAAGATAACTTTTGTCCCATTATATTTGGTAGACCCTTCTTGAATACTGTTAATGCTAAGATAGACTGCAATAAGGATATTGTTTCTGTTGGTTTAGGGGATATGTCTCATGAGTTTAATTTTGCTAAGTTTCGTAGACAACCCCATCATAAAGAATTGCCTAGTAAAGATGAAATTATTAGTCTTGCTTCTATTGCGTGTGTCCTAGTGATCCTTTAGAACAATATTTGATAGACCATGAAAATGACATGTTTATGAATGAAAGAAGGGAAATAGATGAAGTATTCTTTAAACATGACCTATTTTGAAACACAACTTGCCTGTTGAACTCCTAGGGGATCCTCCTCCACCCAAGGGTGATCCTGTATTTGAGCTTAAACCTTTACCTGATACTCTTAAATATGCTTATCTTGATGAGAAAGAGATATATCTTGTTATTATTAGTGCTAACCTTTCAGAGCATGAAGAAATTTTTTTATTGAAAACTCTGAAGAAGCACCATGCTGCTATTGGATATACTCTTGATGATCTTAAGGGCATTAGTCCCACTCTATGCCAGCACAAAATAAAATTGGAGAAAGACGTGAAACCGATTGTTGATCACCAACGACGGTTAAATCCTAAGATGAAAGAAGTGGTAATAAAAGAAATAATAAAGCTTCTGGAAGTAGGTATAATTTATCCCATTGCTGATAGTCAGTGGGTAAGCCCTGTCCATTGTGTCCCTAAGAAGGGAGGTATTACTGTTGTTCCTAATGATAAAGATGAATTGATCCCAGAAAGAATTGTTACAGATTATAGAATGGTAGTTGATTTCCACAAATTAAATAAAGCTACTAAAAGGATCATTACCCTTTACCTTTTATTGATCAAATGCTAGAAAGATTATCCAAACATACTCATTTTTGCTTTCTAGATGGTTATTTTGGTTTCTCTCAAATACCTGTGTCAAAAGAGGATCAAGAAAAGAGAACTTTTACTTGCTCTTTCGGTACCTTTGCTTATAGACGTATGCCTTTTAGTTTATGCAATGCACCTGCCACTTTTCAAAGATGTATGACTGCTATATTCTCTGACTTTTGTGAAAAGATTGTTGAGGTTTCCATGGATGATTTCTCCGTATGTGGAACTTCTTTTGATGATTGCTTAAGCAACCTTGATCGAGTTTTGCAGATATGTGAAGAAACTAATCTTGTGTTGAATTGGGAGAAGGGCCACTTTATGGTTAATAAAGGTATTGTCTTGGGGCATAAAATTTCTGAAAGAGGTATTGAAGTTGATAAAGCTAAAGTTGATGCTATTGAAAAGATGTTGTGTCCTAAGGACATTAAAGGTATAAGAAGTTTCCTTGGTCATGCTAGTTTTTATAGGAGGTTCATTAAGGACTTCTCTAAAATTTCTAGGCCTTTGACTAATCTCTTACAAAAAGATGTTCCTTTTGTTTTTGATGATGACTGTGTAGAAGCATTTGAAATACTTAAGAAAGCTTTGATTTCTGCACCTATTGTTTAGCCTCCTGATTGGAATTTACCATTTGAAATCATGTGTGATGCTAGTGATTATGCTGTAGGGGATGTTCTAGGACAAAGAGTTGATATGAAATTAAATGCTATTCAATATGCTAGTAAAACTCTAGACAGTGCCCAGAGAAACTATGCTACTATTGAAAAATATTTTTTAGCAGTTGTGTTTGCTTGTGATAAGTACAGACCTTATATTGTTGATTCTAAAGTAACTGTTCACACTGATCATGCTGCTATTAAATATCTTATGGAAAAGAAAGATGCTAAACCTAGACTTATTAGATGGGTTCTCTTCCTACAACAATTTGATTTGCATATTATTGATAGAAAGGGAGCTGAGAACCCCGTTGTAGACAACTTGTCTAGGTTAGAGAATGTTCTTGATGACCCACTACCTATTGATGATAGCTTTCCTAATGAACAATTAGCTGTGATAAATGCTTCGCGTACTGCTCCATGGTATGCTGATTATGCTAATTATATTGTTGCTAAATTTATACTGCCTAGTTTCACATACCAACAAAAGAAAAAGTTCTTCTATGATTTAAGACATTACTTTTGGGATGACCCACATCTTTATAAAGAAGGAGTAGATGGTGTTATTAGACGTTGTGTACCTGAGCATGAATAGGAACATATCATACGCAAGTGTCACTCCGAGGCTTATGGAGGACACCATGCTGCAGGCAGAACTGCACATAAGGTATTGCAATCCGGTTTTTATTGGCCTACTCCCTTCAAGGATGACCGTAAGTTTGTCTTGTCTTGTGATGAATGTCAAAGAATTGGTAATATTAGTAGACGTCAAGAAATGCCTATGAATTATTCACTTGTTATTGAACCATTCGATGTTTGGGGTTTTGATTATATGGGACCGTTTCCTTCCTCTAATGGGTATACTCATATTCTAGTTGCTGTCGATTACGTTACTAAGTGTGTAGAAGCTATTCCAACTAGTAGTGCTGATCATAACACCTCTATTAAGATGCTTAAAGAAGTTATTTTTCTGAGGTTTGGAGTCCATAGATACTTAATGACTGATGGTGGTTCACATTTTATTGATGGTGCCTTTCGTAAAATGCTTGCTAAGTATCACGTTAATCATATAATTGCATCTCCTTATCACCCACAGTCTAGTGGTCAAGTAGAATTGAGTAATAGAGAGCTTAAGTTAATTTTGCAAAAGACTGTTAATAGATCTAGAAAGAATTGGTCCAAGAAACTTGATGATGCATTTTGGGCCTATAGAATTGCATATAAAAATCCTATGGGTATGTCTCCGTATAAAATGGTTTATGGTAAAGCATGTCACTTACCTCTTGAACTAGAACATAAGGCATATTGGGCCATTAAAGAGCTCAGTTATGATTTCAAACTTGCCGGTGAGAAGAGGCTTTTTGACCTTAGCTCACTTGATGAATGGAGAACCTAGGCTTATGAGAATGCCAAACTGTTTAAAGAAAAGGTTAAAAGATGGCATGATAAAAGGATACAAAAGCGTGAGTTTAATGTAGGTGATTATGTATTGTCATACAACTCTCGTTTAAGATTTTTTGCAGGCAAACTCCTCTCTAAATGGGAAGGTCCTTACGTCATTGAGGAGGTCTACCGTTCTGGTGCCATAAAAATCAACAACTTCGATGGCACAAATCCGAGGGTGGTGAACGGTCAAAGAATCAAACATTATATCTCAGGTAATCCCATAAATGTTGAAACTAATGTTATTGAAATAGTAACCCCAGAGGAATACATAAGAGATACTTTCCAGAACATTTCAGACACCGAAAAGGAATGGGTACGTGGTACGGTAAGTAAACTGACTCCAAAACAGTTCTAATGGCAATTTTTATCCGTTTTGGAATATTTAAGATAATAGGAAAATAAGAAGTAGTCCGCGAAGGACACGAGGCTTCCACGAGGGTGGAGGGCGTGCCCTACCCCCCTAGGCGCGCCCCCTGCCTCGTGGGCATCTCGTGTGCTCTCCGGACTCCATTTTCTTGCACGATACTTCTTTTGGTCAGTAAAAATTCATTATATAATCTCCCAAAGGTTTTTACCACTGTATCACGCAAATATCTCATGTTTTCGTTTTGATCTATTTTCTGCCAGGGTTGTCAAGGCAAGTCTTGCTATAAGTAGTCATGTGAATTTGGTATTCGTCCGATATTTTGATGAGGTGTATGTTGTCTTTCCTCTAGTGGTGTCATGTGAACGTCGACTACATGACACTTCACCATTGTTTGGGCCTAGAGGAAGGCATTGGGAAGTAATAAGTAGATGATGGGTTGCTAGAGTGACAGAAGCTTAAATCCTAGTTTATGCGTTGCTTCGTAAGGGGCTGATTTGGATCCATATGGTTCATGCTATGGTTAGGTTTACCTTAATACTTCTGTTGTAGTTGCGGATGCTTGCAATAGGGGTTAATCATAAGTGGGATTCTTGTCCAAGGAAGGGCATTACCCAAGCACCGGTCCACCCACATATCAAATTATCAAAGTACCGAAGGTGAATCATATGAACATGATGAAAACTAGCTTGATGATAATTTCCATGTGTCCTCGGGAGCGCTTTCCTTTATATAACAGTTTGTCCAGGCTTATCCTTCGCTACCAAAAGGATTGGGCCATATTGCTTCACCTTATTTACTTTTATTACTTGCTACCCGTTACAAATTACCTTATCACAAAACTATCTGTTACTGATAATTTTAGTGCTTGCAGAGAATACCTTGCTGAAAACCGCTTATCATTTCCTTCTGTTCCTCGTTGGGTTCGACACTCTAACTTATCGAATATGTTATGATATATCCCCTACACTTGTGGGTCATCACGCCTCTCGCTCTGCGGCGCTCCAACGGTCTCGCCGTGCGGCGAGCCATAGCCTATCAACGCGGACGCGCCTAGCTTGCTCTGCGGCACGCCATCGATCATGTTGTGCAGCAAGCTGCAGCCTGTTGGTGCTGACATGCCTATCTTGATCTGCGGCGCTCAAGCGCCATGCGCCAAAGGTTTTCTCAACCCTGGAGATGACGCGCATCACGATATCGTCCATCGCGTTTCTGGGGAGCACCTCGGCCTCGACGGGCCGTGGCGCCTGCTCGTTTTCCTCGTCGATGAGGTTGATGGTAGAGGCAACGCTTTGGTGGGATGGCATGCTTGGAAAAGGTGGATGTGCTACAGGTTGCTCTTGTCGCCTCCGTGCGTCGCGCACCACCTAGTTTTATGCGCAATATCGCTAGGTGGCAGGAAACAGTTGAGGAAATAGCAGGAAATGGTGGCGTGTTCATAAAATGCAATCAATTAATGGAAACTTAGCATAGAAGGAACATCGAGCTAGCACAAGAAATAGATGATGATCAGATGAATACAGACCACACTAGGGAACCCTTCGGTGATGAATTCATCAATCGCAAATGGTTCAATACTAGCAAGCGTTTTCCCACAACAGACACGGCTTATTCCATCACAAACATGTTGGATGGATCAACTGTATGCCACGTATCACACATTGTCGAAAAGCAATGCAGTAGACCTTCTTTAACACGTGTTAAAAAACAACGACCTCGAGGTTAAATTAACTCATGGGATGGGTCATATCAGTCATTTAATTTGACAGATATGACCCATCCTATCAGTTAATTTAACATCAACGCAACTTCCCATCCAGTCACCCATTTGATGGCTATTCCAGCCTGAGCACACTTAACTTGAGAGTTCTCTTACATGAGCTACTGGTGGAACAGCTAGTCCTTGCTGATATAGGATGCCTCTTCACATCCTTATGGCGTATCCGGATGACCACCCGTCCCCTAATTGACAATATATGTTGTGTAGACAAAGCATATCACATACATCTTATTAGAAGCAATCGTCTGTGTTATTGCCGGTCTTCGCACATATTTCTGATTACTGACCTATTTGTCGCGTATCACACACATCTTGATATATTGAACCGTTTATGTTCTCTTGTCTCAACGCAAACAGTTCATCCGAGTGAACCGCATGCCGTATATCGCACACACCTTGATCTGGATGACTGTTTCTTTTGTGTTGCCTAATCACAAACAGTTCATCAAGTGAACTATATGTTGTATATCGCACACACCTTCATCTGGCTGCCCGTTTCTTTTGTTCCTCCTCATCACAAATAGTTAACTAAATTGAACCATGTGCCCTGCATCGCAGACGCAACTAAAATCTAAACCGTGTTTGATGCATCCTCCATCGCAAACGTTTTGCACCTTTTTTGACGGTTTTTTACACCACCGTTTTGAAGCAAATATGCCCTAGAGGCAATAATAAAGTTATTATTTATTTCCTTATATCATGATAAATGTTTATTATTCATGCTAGAATTGTATTAACCGGAAACATAATACATGTGTGAATACATAGACAAACAGAGTGTCACTAGTATGCCTCTACTTGACTAGCTCGTTGATCAAAGATGGTTATGTTTCCGAGCCATAGACATGAGTTGTCATTTGATTAATGGGATCACAACATTAGGAGAATGATGTGATTGACTTGACCCATTCCGTTAGCATTAGCACTTGATCGTTTAGTTTGTTGCTATTGCTTTCTTCATAACTTATACATGTTCCTATGACTATGAGATTATGCAACTCCCGTTTACCAGAGGAACACTTTGTGTGCTACCAAATGTCACAACGTAACTGGGTGATTATAAAGGTGCTCTGCAGGTGTCTCCGAAGGTACTTGTTGGGTTGGCGTATTTCGAGATTAGGATTTGTCACTCCGATTGTCGGAGAGGTATCTCTGGGCCCTCTCAATAATGCACATCACTCAAGCCTTTCAAGCATTGCAACTAATAAGTTAGTTGCGGGATGATGTATTACGAAACGAGTAAAGAGACTTGCCGATAATAAGAAGGAACTAGTTATTGGAATACTGACGATCGAATCTCGGGCAAGTAACATGCCGATCACAAAGGGAACAACATATGTTGTTATGCGGTCTGACCGATAAAGATCTTCGTAGAATATGTAGGAGCGAATATGAGCATCTAGGTTCCGCTATTGGTTATTGACCGGAGACGTGTCTCGGTCATGTCTACATAGTTCTCGAACACGTAGGGTCCGCATGCTTAAAGTTCGGTGACGATCGTAATTAGGGTTTTTGTGTTTTGATGTACCGAAGGTTGTTCGGAGTCCCGGATGTGATCATGGACATGACGAGGAGTCTTGAAATGGTCGATACATAAAGATTGATATATTGGAAGCCTATATTTGGATATCAGAAATGTTCCGGGTGAAATCGGGATTTTACCGGAGTACCGGGGGTTACCGGAACCCCCCCAGGGGTTAATGGGCCTACATGGGCCCTAAGGGAGAAGAGAAGGGCCGGCCAGGGCCGACCGCGCGCCCCCTCCCCCCTAGTCCGAATAGGACAAGGAAGGGGGGGCGGCGCCCCCCTTTCCTCTTTCCCCCTTCCCCTATCCTTCTCCAACAAGGCAAGAGGGGGGAGTCCTACTCCCGATGGGAGTAGGACACCTCCAGGCGCACCCCTAGGGGCCGGCCGCACCTCCCCCTTCCTCCTTTATATACGGGGGAAGGGGGGCACCCCATGACACACAAGTTGATCTTCGTGATTGTTCCTAAGCCGTGTGTGGTGCCCGTTCCACCATATTCCACCTTGATCAGATTGTAGCGGTGCTTAGGCGAAGCCCTGCGTCAGTAGAACATCATCACCGTCATCACGTCGTCGTGCTGACGAAACTCTCCCTCGACACTCGGCTGGATCAGAGCTCGAGGGACATCACCGAGTTGAACGTGTGCAGAACTCGGAGGTGCCGTACGTTCGGTACTTGGATCGGTCGGATCGGGAAGACGTACGACTACTTCCTCTATGTTGTGTCAACGCTTCCATTGCCGGTCTACAAGGGTACGTAGACAACACTCTCCCCTCTCCTTGCTATGCATCACCATGATCTTGCGTGTGCATAGGAATTTTTTTGAAATTACTACGTTACACAATAGTGGTATCAGAGCCAGGTTTTATGCATTGATGTTATGCACGAGTAGAACACAAGTGATTTATGGGCGATATAAGTCATACTGCTTACCAGCAAGTCATACTTTGGTTCGGCGGTATTGTTGGATGAAGCGGCCCAGACCGACATTACGCATACGCTTACGTGGGATTGGTTCTACCGACGTGCTTTGCACACAGGTGGCTGGCGGGTGTTAGTTTCTCCAACTTTACTTGAATCAAGTGTGGCTACGCCCGGTCCTTGCGAAGGTTAAAACAGCACCAACTTGACAAACTATCGTTGTGGTTTTGATGCATAGGTAAGAACGGTTCTTGCTAAGCCCGTAGCAGCCACGTAAAACTTGCAACAACAAAGTAGAGGACGTATAACTTGTTTTTGCAGGGCATGTTGTGATGTGATATGGTCAAGACATGATGCTAAATTTTATTGTATGAGATGATCATGTTTTGTAACCGAGTTATCGGCAACTGGCAGGAGCCATATGGTTGTCGCTTTATTGTATGCAATGCAATCGCGCTGTAATGCTTTACTTTATCACTAAGCGGTAGCGATAGTCGTGGAAGCATAAGATTGGTGAGACAACAACGATGCTACGATGGAGATCAAGGTGTCGCGCCGGTGACGATGGTGATCATGACGGTACTTCGGAGATGGAGATCACAAGTACAAGATGATGATGGCCATATCATATCACTTATATTGATTGCATGTGATGTTTATCTTTTATGCATCTTATCTTGCTTTGATTGACGGTAGCATTATAAGATGATCTCTCACTAAATTTCAAGATAAAAGTGTTCTCCCTGAGTATGCACCGTTGCCAAAGTTCGTCGTGCCCAGACACCACGTGATGATCGGGTGTGATAAGCTCTACGTCCATCTACAACGGGTGCAAGCCAGTTTTGCACACGCAGAATACTCAGGTTAAACTTGACGAGCCTAGCATATGCAGATATGGCCTCGGAACACTGAGACCGAAAGGTCGAGCGTGAATCATATAGTAGATATGATCAACATATTGATGTTCACCATTGAAAGCTACTCCATTTCACGTGATGATCGGTTATGGTTTAGTTGATTTGGATCACGTGATCACTTAGAAGATTAGAGGGATGTCTTTCTAAGTGGGAGTTCTTAAGTAATATGATTAATTGAACTTAAATTTATCATGAACTTAGTACCTGATAGTATCTTGCTTGTCTATGTTTGATTGTAGATAGATGGCCCGTGCTGTTGTTCCGTTGAATTTTAATGCGTTCCTTGAGAAAGCAAAGTTGAAAGATGATGGTAGCAATTACACGGACTGGGTCCGTAACTTGAGGATTATCCTCATTGCTGCACAGAAGAATTACGTCCTAGAAGCACCGCTGGGTGCCAGGCCTGCTACTAGAGCAACACCAGATGTTATGAACGTCTGGCAGAGCAAAGCTGATGACTACTCGATAGTTCAGTGTGCCATGCTTTACGGCTTAGAATCGGGACTTCAACGACGTTTTGAACGTCATGGATCATATGAGATGTTCCAGGAGTTGAAGTTAATATTTCAAGCAAATGCCTGGATTGAGAGATATGAAGTCTCCAATAAGTTCTATAGCTGCAAGATGGAGGAGAATAGTTCTGTCAGTGAACATATACTCAAAATGTCTGGGTATCATAATCACTTGACTCAACTGGGAGTTAATCTTCCTGTTGATAGTGTCATTGACAGAGTTCTTCAATCACCGCCACCAAGCTACAAGAGCTTCATGATGAACTATAACATGCAAGGGATGGATAAGACGATTCCCAAGCTCTTCGCAATGCTAAAGGCTGCGGAGGTAGAAATCAAAAAGGAGCATCAAGTGTTGATGGTCAACAAGACCGCCAGTTTCAAGAAAAAGGGCAAAGGGAAGAAGAAGGGGAACTTCAAGAAGAATAGCAAGCAAGTTGCTGCTCAGGAGAGGAAACCCAAATCTGGACCTAAGCCTGAAACTGAGTGCTTCTACTGCAAGCAGACTAGACACTAGAAGCAGAACTGCCCCAAGTATTTGGCGAATAAGAAGGATGGCAAGGTGAACAAAGGTATATGTGATATACATGTTATTGATGTGTACCTTACTAGAGCTCGCAGTAGCACCTGGGTATTTGATATTGGTTCTGTTGCTAATATTTGCAACTCGAAACAGGGACTACGGATTAAGCGAACACTGGCGAAGGACGAGGTGACGATGCGCGTGGGAAATGGTTCCAAAGTCGATGTGATCGCAATCGGCACGCTACCTCTACATCTACCTTCGGGATTAGTATTAGACCTAAATAATTGTTATTTTGTGCCAACGTTGAGCATGAACATTATATCTGGATCTTGTTTGATGCGAGACGGTTATTCATTTAAATCAGAGAATAATGGTTGTTCTATTTATATGAGTAATATATTTTATGGTCATGCACCCTTGAAGAGTGGTCTATTTTTGATGAATCTCGATAGTAGTGATACACATATTCATAATGTTGAATACAAATGATGCAGAGTTGATAATGATAGTGCAACTTATTTGTGGCACTGCCGTTTAGGTCATATCAGTGTAAAGCGCATGAAAAAACTCCATACTGATGGACTTTTGGAATCACTTGATTATGAATCACTTGGTACTTGCGAATCGTGCCTCATGGGCAAGATGACTAAAACGCCGTTCTCCGGTACTATGGAGAGAGCAACAGATTTGTTGGAAATCATACATACAAATGTATGTGGTCCGATGAATGTTGAGGTCGTGGCGGATATCGTTATTTTCTCACTTACACAGATGATTTCAGCAGATATGGGTATATCTACTTAATGAAGCATAAGTATGAAACATTTGAAAAGTTCAAAGAATTTCAGAGTGAAGTTGAAAATCATCGTAACAAGAAAATAAAGTTTCTACGATCTGATCGTGGAGGAGAATATTTGAGTTACGAGTTTGGTCTACATTTGAAACAATGCGGAATAGTTTCGCAACTCACGCCACCCGGAACACCATGGCGTAATGGTGTGTCTGAACATCGTAATCGTACTTTATTAGATATGGTGCGTTCTATGATTTCTCTTACTGATTTACCGATATCGTTTTGGGGTTATGCTTTAGAGACGGCTGCATTCACGTTAAATAGGGCACCATCGAAATCCGTTAAAACGGCGCCTTATGAACTGTGGTTTGGCAAGAAACCAAAGTTGTCATTTCTAAAAGTTTGGGGATGCGATGCTTATGTGAAAAAGCTTCAACTTGATAAGCTCGAACCCAAATCGGAGAAATGTGTCTTCATAGGATACCCAAAGGAGACTATTGGGTACACCTTCTATCACAGATCCGAAGGCAAGACATCCGTTGCTAAGAATGGATCCTTTCTAGAGAAGGAGTTTCTCTTGAAAGAAGTGAGTGGGAGGAAAGTAGAACTTTATGAGGTAACTGTGCTTGCTCCCTTATTGGAAAGTAGTACATCACAGAAACCGGTTTCTGTGACACCTATACCAATTAGTGAGGAAGCTAATGATAATGATCATGAAACTTCAGATCAAGTTACTACCAAACCTCGTAGATCAACCAGAGTAAGATCCGCACCAGAGTGGTATAGTAATCCTGTTCTGGAAGTCATGCTACTGGATCATGATGAACCTACAAACTATGAAGAAGCGATGGTGAGCCCAGATTCCGCAAAATGGCTAGAAGCCATGAAATCTAAGATGGGATCCATGTATGAGAACAAAGTGTGGACTTTGGTTGACTTTCCCATTGATCGGCAAGCAATTGAGAATAAATGGATCTTCAAGAAGAAGATTGACGCTGACGGTAATGTTACTGTCTACAAAGTTCGACTTGCTGTGAAAGGTTTTCGACAAGTTCAAGGGATTGACTACGATGAGACCTTCTCACCCGTAGCGATGCTTAAGTCTGTCCGAATCATGTTAGCAATTGCCGCATTTTATGATTATGAAATTTGGCAGATGGATGTAAAAACAGCATTCCTGAATGGATTTCTGGAAGAAGAGTTGTATATGATGCAACCGGAAGGTTTTGTCAATCCAAAGGGAGCTAACAAAGTGTGCAAGCTCCAGCGATCCACTTATGGACTGGTGCAAGCCTCTCGGAGTTGGAATAAATGCTTTGATAGTGTGATCAAAGCATTTGGTTTTGTACAGACTTTTGGAGAAGCATGTATTTACAAGAAAGTGAGTGGGAGCTCTGTAGCATTTCTGATATTATATGTAGATGACATATTACTGATTGGAAATGATATAGAATTTCTGGATAGCATAAAGGGATACTTGAATAAGAGTTTTTCAATGAAAGACCTCGGTGAAGCTGCTTACATATTGGGCATTAAGATCTATAGAGATAGATCAAGACGCTTAATTGGACTTCACAAAGCACATACCTTGACAAAGTTTTGAAGAAGTTCAAAATGGATCAAGCAAAGAAAGGGTTCTTGCCTGTGTTACAAGGTGTGAAGTTGAGTAAGACTCAATGTCCGACCACCGCAGAAGATAGAGAGAAAATGAAAGATGTTCCCTATGCTTCAGCCATAGGCTCTATCACGTATGCAATGCTGTGTACCAGACCTGATGTGTGCCTTGCTATAAGTCTAGCAGGGAGGTACCAAAGTAATCCAGAAGTGGATCACTGGACAACGGTCAAGAACATCCTGAAGTACCTGAAAAGGACTAAGGATATGTTTCTCGTATATGGAGGTGACAAAGAGCTCATTGTAAATGGTTACGTAGATGCAAGCTTTGACACTGATCCGGACGATTCTAAATCGCAAACCGGATATGTATTTATATTGAACGGTGGAGCTGTCAGTTGGTGCAGTTCTAAACAAAGCGTCATGGCGGGATCTACATGTGAAGCGGAGTACATAGCTGCTTCAGAAGCAACAAATGAAGGAGTCTGGATCAAGGAGTTCATATCCGATCTCAGTGTTATACCTAGTGCATCAGGTCTAATGAAAATCTTTTGTGACAATACTGGTGCAATTGCCTTGGCGAAGGAATCCAGATTTGACAAGAAAACCAAGCAGATAGAGAGACGCTTCAATTCCATTCAGGATTTAGTCCAAGTGGGAGACATAGAAATTTGCAAGATACATACGGATCTGAATGTTGCAGACCCCCTGACTAAGCCTCTTCCACGAGCAAAACATGATCAGCACCAAGGCTCCATGGGTGTTAGAATCTTTACTGTGTAATCTAGATTATTGACTCTAGTGCAAGTGGGAGACTGAAGGAAATATGCCCTAGAGGCAATAATAAAGTTATTATTTATTTCCTTATATCATGATAAATGTCTATTATTCATGCTAGAATTGTATTAACCAGAAACATAATACATGTGTGAATACATAGACAAACAGAGTGTCACTAGTATGCCTCTACTTGACTAGCTCGTTGATCAAAGATGGTTATGTTTCCTAGCCATAGACATGAGTTGTCATTTGATTAACGGGATCACATCATTAGGAGAATGATGTGATTGACTTGACCCATTCCGTTAGCATTAGCACTTGACCGTTTAGTTTGTTGATATTGCTTTCTTCATAACTTATACATGTCCCTATGACTATGAGATTATGCAACTCCCGTTTACTGAAGGAACACTTTGTGTGCTACCAAACGTCACAACTTAACTGGGTGATTATAAAGGTGCTCTACAGGTGTCTCAGAAGGTACTTGTTGGGTTGGCGTATTTCGAGATTAGGATTTGTCACTCCGATTGTCGGAGAGGTATCTCTGGGCCCTCTCGGTAATGCACATCACTCAAGCCTTGCAAGCATTGCAACTAATAAGTTAGTTGCGCGATGATGTATTATGGAACGAGTAAAGAGACTTGCCGGTAATGAGAATGAACTAGGTATTGGAATACCGAAGATCGAATCTCGGGCAAGTAACATACCGATGACAAAGGGAACAACGTATGTTCTTATGCGGTATGACCGATAAAGATCTTTGTAGAATATGTAGGAGCCAATATGAGCATCCAGGTTCCACTATTGGTTATTGACTGGAGACGTGTCTCGGTCATGTCTACATAGTTCTTGAACCCGTAGGGTCCGCGTGCTTAAAGTTCGGTGACGATCGTAATTAGGGTTTTTGTGTTTTGATGTACCGAAGGTTGTTCGGAGTCCCAGATGTGATCATGGACATGACGAGGAGTCTCGAAATGGTCTAGACATAAAGATCGATATATTGGAAGCCTATATTTGGATATCGGAAATGTTCCGGGTGAAATCAGGATTTTACCGACGTACGGGGGGTTACCGAAACCCCCCGGGGGTTAATGGGCCTACATGGGCCCTAAGGGAGAAGAGGAGGGCTGGCCAGGGCAGGCCCCGCGCCCCCTCGCCCTAGTCCGAATAGGACAAGGAAGGTGGGGGGGCGGCGCCCCCCTTTCCTCTTTTCCCCTTCCCCATTTCCTTCTCCAACAAGGCAATAGTAGGACTCCTCCAGGCGCACCCCTAGGGGACGGCCGCACCTCCCCCCTCCCTCCTTTATATACGGGGCAGGGGGGCACCCCAATGACACACAAGTTGATCTTCGTGATCGTTCCTTATCCGTGTGAGGTGCCCCCTTCCACCATATTCCACCTCGGTCATATCATAGCGGTGCTTAGGTGAAGCCCTGCGTCGGTAGAACATCATCACCGTCATCACTCCGTCGTGCTGACGAAACTCTCCCTCAACACTCGGCTGGATCGGAGCTCGAGGGACGTCACCGAGTTGAACGTGTGCAAAACTTGGAGGTGCCGTACGTTCGGTACTTGGATCGGTCGTACCGGGAAGACGTGCGACTACTTCCTCTACGTTGTGTCAATGCTTCCGTTGCCGGTCTACGAGGGTACGTAGACAACACTCTCCCCTCTCGTTGCTATGCATCACCATGATCTTGCGTGTGCGTAGAATTTTTTTTGAAATTACTACGTTCCCCAACACGTTTGCGATTATTGCATCGCACACAGTTTCATCGAAGGGTCTCTGATTGTAGTGTCGCATTAGCAGCATCCTGCAGTAGTGACCTCTCCGATACTCGAAGTGACAAATCCTAATATTGATCTATGCCAACCCAACAAACACCTTCGGAGACACCTGTAGAGAATCTTTATAATCACCCAGTTATGTTGTGACATTTGATATCACACAAGGTGTTCCTCGGGTATTCGGGAGTTGCATAATCTCATAGTCAGTGGAATATGTATAAGTCATGAAGAAAGCAATAGCAATAAAACTTAATGACCATTATGCTAAGCTAACAGATGGGTCCTGTCCATCACATCATTATCCTAATGATGTGATCCCATTCATCAAATTACAACACATGTCTATGGTCAGGAAACTCAACCATCTTTGATTAACGAGCTAGTCTAGTAGAGGCATACTAGGGACACTCTGTTTTGTCTATGTATTCACACATGTATCAAGTTTCCGGTTAATACAACTCTAGCATGAATAATAAACATTTATCATGATATAAGGAAATATAAATAACAACTTTATTATTACCTCTAGGGCATATTTCCTTTAGTCTCCCACTTGCACTAGAGTCAATAATCTAGATTACATTGTAATGATTCTAACACCCATGGAGTCTTGGTGCTGATCATGTTTTGCTCATGGAAGAGGCTTAGTCAATGGGTCTGCAACATTCAGATCCATATGTATTTTGGAAATCTCTACGTCTCCCTCCTTGACTTGATCGCGGATGGAGTAGAAGCGTCTCTTGATGTGTTTGGTTCTCTTGTGAAATCTGGATTCCTTCGCTAAGGCAATTGCTCCAGCATTGTCACAAAAAAATTTCATTGGACCCGATGCACTAGGTAATACACCTAGATCGGATATAAACTCCTTCATCTAGACTCCTTCATTTGCTGCTTCCGAAGCAGCTATGTACTCCGCTTCACACGTAGATCCCGCCACGACGCTCTTCTTGGAACTGCACCAACTGATAGCTCCACCATTCAATATAAATATGTATCCGGTTTCCGACTTAGAGTCATCTGGATCAGTGTCAAAGCTAGCATCGACGTAACCATTTACGACAAGCTCTTTGTCACCTCCATAAACGAGAAACATATCCTTAGTCCTTTTCAGGTATTTCAGGACGTTCTTGACCACTGTCCAGTGATCCACTCCTGGATTACTTTGGTACCTCCCTGCTAAACTTATAGCAAGGCATACATCAAGTCTGGTACACAACATTGCATACATGATAGATCCTATGGCTGAGGCATAGGGAATGACTTTCATTTTCTCTCTATCTTCTGCAGTGGTCAGGCATTGGGTCTGACTCAACTTCACACCTTGTAACACAAGCAAGAACCCTTTCTTTGACCGATCCATTTTGAACTTCTTTAAAACTTTCTCAAGGTATGTGCTTTGTGAAAGTCCAATTAAGCTTCTTGATCTATCTCTATAGATCTTGATGCCCAATATATAAGCAGCTTCATCGAGGTCTTTCATTGAAAAATTCTTATTCAAGTATCCTTTTATGCTATCCAGAAATTCTATATCTTTTCCAATAAACAATATGTCATCCACATATAAAATTAGAAAAGCTACATAGCTCCCACTCACTTTCTTGTAAATATAGTCTTCTCTAGAAGTCTGTATAAAACCATATGCTTTGATCACACTATCAAAGCGTACATTCCAACTCCGAGATGCTTGCACCAGTCCATAAATGGATCGCTGGAGCTTGCACACTTTGTTAGCACCTTTAGGATCGACAAACACTTCTGGTTGCATCATATACAACTCTTCTTTAAAAAACCATTAAGGAATGCAGTTTTGACATCCATTTGCCAAATTTCATAATCATAAAATGCGGCAATTGCTAACTTGATTCGGACAGACTTAAGCATCTCTACGGGTGAGAAGGTCCCATCATAGTCAACTCTTGAACTTGTCAAAAAACTTTCACAACAAGTCAAGCTTTGTAGACAGTAACATTACCGTTAGCATCAGTCTTCTTCTTGAGGATCCATTTATTTTCTATGGCCTGCAGATCATCGGGCAAGTCAACCAAAGGCCATCTCAGATTTCATGGCCTCAAGCCATTTTGTGGAATCTGGGCTCATCATCACTTCCTCATAGTTCGTAGGTTCGTCATGGTATAGTAAAATGACTTTTAGAACAGGATTACAGTACCATTCTGGTGCAGACTGTACTCTGGTTGACATACGAGGTTCAGTAGTAACTTGATCTGAAGTTTCATGATCATCATCATTAGCTTCCTCACTAATTGGTGTAGGCATCACTGGAACTGATTTATGTGATGAATCATTTTCCAATTCGAGAGAAGTTACAATTACCTCATCAAGTTATACTTTCCTCCCACTCACTTCTTTCGAGAGAAACTCCTTCTCTAGAAACGATCCATTCTTAGCAACGAATAACTTGCCTTCGGATCTATGATAGAAGGTGTATCCAACAGTTTCCTTTGGGTATCCTATGAAGACGCATTTTTCCGATTTGGATTCAAGCTTGTCAGGCTGAATCTTTTTCACATAAGCATCGCAACCCCAAACTTTAAGAAACGACATCTTAGGTTTGTTGCCAAGCCACACTTCATATGGTGTCATCTCAACGGATTTAGATGGTACCCTATTTAACGTGAATGCAGCCGTCTCTAAAGCATAACCCCAAAACGATAGTGGTAAATCGGTAAGAGACATCATAGATCGCACCATATCTAATAAAGTACAGTTACAACGTTCACACACACCATTACACTGTGGTGTTCCAGGTGGCATGAGTTGCGAAACTATTCCACATTGTTTCAAATGAAGACCAAACTCATAACTCAAATATTCGCCTCCACGATCTGATTGTAGAAACTTTATTTTCTTGTTGCGGTGATTTTCCACTTCACTCTGAAATTCTTTGAACTTTTCAAATGTTTCAGACGTATGTTTCATTAAGTAGATATACCCATATCTGCTCAAATCATCTGTGAAGGTTAGAAAATAATGATACCCGTCGTGAGCCTCAACACTCATCAGACCGCATACATCAGTATGTATTATTTCCAGTAAGTCAGTGGCTCGCTCCATTGTTCCGGAGAACGGAGTCTTAGTCATCTTGCCCATGAGACATGGTTCGCAAGAATCAAGTGATTCATAATCAAGTGATTCCAAAAGCCCATCAACATGGAGTTTCTTCATGTCCTTTACACCAATATGACCTAAACGACAATGCCACAAATAAGTTGCGCTATCATTATTAACTTTGCATCTTTTGGATTCAATATTATGAATATGTGTATCACTATGATCGAGATTCAAAAAAATAAACCACTCATCAAGGGTGCATGACCATAAAAGATATTACTCATATAAATAGAACAACCATTATTCTCTAATTTAAATGAATAACCATCTTGCATTAAACAAGATCCAGATGTAATGTTCATTCTCAATGCTGGCACCAAATAACAATTATTCAGGTCTAAAACTAATCCCGAAGGTATATGTAGATGTAGCGTGCCAACGGCGATCACATCGACCTTGTAACCATTTCCGACGCGCATCGTCACCTCGTCCTTAGCTAATCTTTGTTTAATCCGTAGCCCCTGTTTCAAGTTGCAAATATGAGAAACAGAACCAGTATCAAATACCCAGGCGCTTCTACGAGCATTAGTAAGGTACACATCAATAACAGATATATCAAATATACCTTTCACTTTGCCATCCTTCTTATCCGCCAAATACTTGGGGTAGTTCCGCTTCCAGTGACCAGTCCCTTTGTAGTAGAAGCACTCAGTTTCAGGCTTAGGTCCAGACTTGGGCTTCTTCCCGGGAGCAGCAACTTGCTTGCTATTCTTCTTGAAGTTCCCCTTCTTCCCTTTGCCCTTTTTCTTGAAACTAGTGGTCTTGTTAACCATCAAAACTTGATGCTCCTTCTTGATTTCTACCTCCGCAGCCTTAAGCATTGCGAAGAGCTCGAGAATTGTCTTTTCCATCCCTTGCATATTATAGTTCATCATGAAGCCTTTATAGCTTGGTGGCAGTGATTGAAGAACTCTGTCAATGACACTATCATCGGGAAGATTAACTCCCACCTGAGTCAAGTGGTTATGGTACCCAGACATTCTGAGTATGTGTTCACTGATAGAACTGTTCTCCTCCATCTTGCAGCTATAGAACTTGTTGGAGACTTCATATCTCTCAACTCAGGCATTTGCCTGAAATATTAACTTCAACTCTGGGAACATCTCATATGCTCCATGACGTTCAAAACGTCTTTGAAGTCCCAATTCTAAGCCATAAAGCATGGCACACTGAACTATCGAGCAGTCATTAGATTTAGCTTGTCAGACATTCATAACGTCCGGAGTTGCTCTTGCAGCAGGCCTTGCACCTAGCGGTGCTTCCATGACGTAATTCTTCTGTGCAGCAATGAGGATAATCCTCAAGTTACGGACCCAATCTGTGTAGTTGCAACCATCATCTTTCAACTTAGCTTTCTCTAGGAACGCATTAAAATTCAAGGGAACGGTAGCACGGGCCATTGATCTACAACAACATAGATATGCAAAAACTATCAGGACTAAGTTCATGATAAATTAAAGTTCAATTAATCATATTACTTAAGAACTCCCACTTAGATAGACATCCCTCTAGTCATCTAAATGATCACATGATCCATATCGACTAAACCATGTCCGATCATCATGTGAGATGGAGTAGTTTTTAATGGTGAACATCTCTATGATGATCATATCTACTATATGATTCACCATAGTGATAAAGTACCACCTTTGATCTCCATCTCCAAAGCGCCGTCATGATCTCCAACAACACCGGTTTGACACCTTGATCTCCATCGTAGCGTCGTTGTCTTCTAGCCAACTATTACTTCTACAACTATCACTACTGCATAGTGATAAATCAAAGCAATTACATGGCGCTTGCATTTCATACAATAAAGCGACAACCATATGGCTCCTGCCAGTTGCCGATAAATTTTACAAAACATGATCATCTCATACAATAACTTATATCACATCATGTCTTGACCATATCACATCACAACATGCCCCACAAAAAGAAGTTAGACGTCCTCTACTTTGTTGTTGCAAGTTTTACGTGGCTGCTTCGGGCTTCTAGCAAGAACCGTTCTTACGTACGCATCAAAACCACAACGATTTTTCGTCAAGTGTGTTGTTTTAACCTTCAATGAGGACCGACCGTAGTCAAATTCGATTCAACTAAAGTTGGAGAAACATACACCCGCCAGCCACCTTTATGCAAAACAAGTTGCATGTCTGTCGGTGGAACCGGTCTCATGAACGTGGTCATATAAGGTTTGTCTGGGCTTCTTCATCCAACAATACCGCCGAATCAAAATAAGACGTTGGTGGTAAGCAATATGACTATTATCACCCACAACTCTTTGTATTCTACTCGTGCATATCATCTACGCATAGACCTGGCTCGGATGCCATTGTTGGGGAACTTAGCATGCAATTTCAAAAAAAATCCTACGATCACGCAAGATCTATCTAGGAGATGCATAGCAATGAGAGGGGGAGAGTGTGTCCATGTACCATCGTAGACCGAAAGCGGAAGTGTTAGGTTAACACGGTTGATGTAGTCAAACGTCTTCACGATCCAACCGATCTAGTACCAAATGTACGTCACCTCTGAGTTCAGCACACGTTCATCTCGATGATGTCCCTCGAACTCTTGATCCTGCAGAGGGTCAAGGGAGAGTTTCGTCAGCACGGCGGCCTGGTGACGATGATGATGATGTGATCCGTGCAGGGCTTCGCCTAAGCACTACGAGGCTATGACCGGAGAAGTAAACTATGGAGGGGGGCATCTCACACGACTAAGAGAATAACTATTGTGCTTTGGGGTGCCCCCTGCCCCCGTATATAAATGAGGAGGGAGGAGGTGGCCGGCCTAGATAGGTGCACCATGGGGGGAAACCGAATAGGACTCCAAGTCTTATTCACCCGCCTTTCCTTTCGTACGGAGGGGGAAAGAGGAAGGGGGAGGGAAGAGGAGAAGGAAAAGGGGGTGCGCCCCCTCCCCTAGTCCAATTCAGACTCCCCATGGGAGGGGGCACGACCACCCCTTGTGGTCTACCTCCCCTCTCCCCTATGGCCCATGAAGGCCCATTACTTCCCCGTGGGGTTCCGGTAACCCCTCAGTAGTCCGAAATATACCCGAACCATTCCGGTGTGTGAATATCATCGTTCAATATATCAATTTTTACCTCAGAACCATTTCGAGACTCCTCGTCATGTCCGTGATCTCATCCGGGACTCCAAACAATCATCGGTCACCAAAACACATAACTCATAATACAAATTGTCATCAAACGTTAAGCATGCGGACCCTATGGCTTCGAGAACTATGTAGACATGACCGAGACACATCTTTGGTCAATAACCACTAGCAGAACCTGGATGCTCATATTGGTTCCTACATATTCTACGAAGATCTTTATCGATGAAACCGCAATGACAACTGATATGTATCCATCCTATCTACTTTTCCAAACACTTTTGACCTTGTTTTGGACTCTAACTTGCATGATTTGAATGGAACTAACCCGGACTAACGCTATTTTCAGCAGAATTGCCATGGTGTTGTTTTTGTGCAGAAATAAAAAGTTCTTGGAATAACCTAAAACTTCACGGAGAATATTTTGGAATATATAAAAAATACTGCCAAAAGAATCTACGTCAGGGGGCTCACACCCTGTCCACGAGGGTGGGGTGTGCGCCCACCCCCTGGGCGCGCCCCCTGCCTCGTGGGCCCCCTGATGCTCCACCGACCTCAACTCCAACTCTATATATCCACGTTCGGGGAAAAAATGAGAGGGAAGGATTCATCGCATTTTACGATACGGAGCCGCCGCCAAGCCCTAATCTCTCTCGGGAGGGCTGATCTGGAGTTCGTTCGGGGCTCCGGAGAGGGGAATCCGTCGCCATCGTCACCATCAACCTTCCTCCATCACCAATTTCATGATGCTCACCGCCGTGCGTGAGTAATTCCATTGTAGGCTTGCTGGACGGTGATGGGATGGATGAGATTTATCATGTAATCGAGTTAGTTTTGTTTGGGTTTGATCCCTAGTATCCATTATGTTCTGATATTTATGTTGCTATGACTTTGCTATGCTTAATGCTTGTCACTAGGGCCCGAGTGCCATGATTTCAGATCTGAACCTATTATGTTTTCATGAATATATGTGAGTTCTTGATCCTGTCTTGGAAGTCTATAGTCACCTATTATCTGTTATGATCCGTTAACCCCGAAGTGACAATAATCGGGATACTTACCGGTGATGACCGTAGTTTGAGGAGTTCATGTATTCACTAAGTGTTAATGCTTTGGTCCGGTACTCTATTAAAAGGAGGCCTTAATATCCCTTAGTTTCCAATAGGACCCCGCTGCCACGAGAGGGTAGGACAAAAGATGTCATGCAAGTTATTTTCCATAAGCACGTATGACTATATTCGGAATACATGCCTACATTACATTGATGAACCGGAGCTAGTTCTGTGTCACCCTATATTATAACTATTGCATGAGGAATCACATCTGACATAATTATCCATCACTGATCCAATGCCTATGAGCTTTTCACATATTGATCTTTGCTTAGTTACTTTTCCATTTCCACTATTACAATCGCTACAAAAACTACTATTGTTACATTTGCCACCGTTACCGTTACTTCCATATTACTTTGCTACTAAATACTTTGCTGCAGATATTAAGTCTTTTAGGTGCGGTTGAATTGATAACTCAACTATTAATACTTGAGAATATTCTTTGGCTCCCCTTGTGTCAAATCAATAAATTTGGGTTGAATATTCTACCCTCGAAAACCGTTGCGATCCCATATACTTGTGGGTTATCAAGACTATTTTCTTGTGCCGTTGCCGGGGAGCATAGCTCTATTATTTGAGTCACTTGGGATTTATATCCGTTGATCACTATGAAGAACTTGAAAGATAAAAGAACCAAGATTTTTCCCTCAACTACGAGGGGAGGTAAGGAACTGCCATCTAGCTCTGCACTTGATTCACTTTCTGTTATGAGTAAACTTGCGACACCTACTCCTGCTATTCATTCTGATATGTCGCATGTTATTGATGATGCCACTTCTGCTTTGCATGATGCTTATGATGAAACTACTTCTATGCTTGATAATATTGTGCCATTAGGTGAATTTCTTGATGAACAACTTGCCAGGGTTATAGAGAATGAAATTATTGAAACTGATAATATTGATGAAAGTGACGACGAAGATTCTCCCCCTAGATATGAATTGCCTGTTGTGCCTGAGGGTTATGTTATGGATGAAGAAACTGCTAGAGACTTTTTAGCTTGCAATGATAGATATGATCTTAAGAAACTATTAGCTAAGCTGAAAGAAAAATCCTTGAATGCTAGAATGAAATATGACCCTGCTTTTGCTACTTCACCTATCTGTATTTCTGATAAGGATTATAATTTCTCTGTCGATCCTGAGTTAATTACTTTGCTTGAATCTGATCCTTTTTATGGCTATGAATCTGAAACTGTTGTGCCACATCTTTCTAAATTAAATAATATAGCCACCCTGTTCACTAATGATGAGAAAACTCGCTATTACTTTATCCTTAAGTTATTTCCGTTTTCATTCAATGGTGATGCTAAAATATGGTTTAATTCTGTTGATCCTGGTTGTGTGCGTAGTCCCCAGGATATGATTTATTACTTCTGTGCTAAATATTTCCCCGCTCACAAGAAACAAGTTGCTTTAAGGGAAATATATAATTTTGTGCAAATTGAAGAAGAGAGTCTCCCACAAGCTTGTGGGAGGATTCTCTGATTACTTAATGCTTTGCCTGATCATCCTCTCAAGAAAAATGAAATACTTGATATCTATTATAATGGACTAACCGATGCTTCCAGAGATTACCTGGATAGTTGGGTTGGTTGTGTTTTCAGGGAAAGAACAATTGATCAAGCTGAATTGCTATTGAATAATATGCTGACTAATGAAAATAATTGGACACTTCCTAAACCAACTCCTAAGCCAACTCTGAAGAATACCTGGAAAATGCTATTAGAGTTGTGACTAGAGGGGGTAGAATGACTCGGGAACCTTTGTACCCTGAGGGCCGCCCTAAGAGAATTGAGCAAGATTCTCAGAGAACTAATGTTGATACACCTAGTCCTTCTAAGAAGAAGAAAAAGAAAAATGATAGGACTTTGCATGCTTCTAGTGAACCTGTTGTTGACACACCTGAGAATCCCAATGATATTTCTATTTCTGATGCTGAAACACAATCTGGTAATGAACCTGAACCTAATGATAATGTTAATGATGATGTTCATGTTGATGCTCAACCTAGCAATAACAATGATGTAGAGATTGAACCTGCGGTTGATCTTGATAACCCACAATCAAAGAATCAACGTTATGATAAGAGAGACTTCGTTGCTAGGAAGCACAGTAAAGAAAGAGAACCATGGGTTCAGAAACCCATGCCTTTTCCTCCTAAACCATCCAAGAAAAAGGATGATGAGGATTTTGAGCGCTTTGCTGAAATGATTAGACCTATCTTTTTGCGTATGCGTTTGACTGATATGCTTAAAATGAATCCTTATTCTAAGTACGTGAAAGATATTGTTACAAATAAAATAAAGATACCGGAAGCTGAAATTTCCACCATGCTTGCTAATTATACTTTTAAGGGTGGAATACCTAAGAAACTAGGAGATCCAGGAGTACCAACTATACCATGCTCCATTAAAAGAAACTATGTTAAAACTGTTTTATGTGATCTTGGAGCCGGTGTTAGTGTTATGCCTCTCTCTTTATATCATAGACTTGATTTGAATAAGTTGACACCTACTGAAATATCTTTGCAAATGGATGATAAATCAATTGCTATACCTATTGGTATTTGTGAGGATGTGCCTATTGTGGATGCAAACGTTACTATTTTAACCGACTTTGTTATTCTTGATATTCCCGAGGATGATAGTATGTCTATTATTCTTGGTAGACCCTTTTTGAATACCGCAGGGGCTGTTATTGATTGCAACAAAACAATGTCACTTTTCATGTTAATGGTAATGAGCATACTGTACACTTTCTGAGGAAACAACCTCAAGTCCACAATATTAATTCTATTGGAAAAACTTCAACGATTACTATTGGAGGTTTTGAATTCCCTCTTCCTACTGTCAAGAAGAAATATGATATTCTTATTGTTGGGGACGCGCATATCCCCGTAGAGGTAACCTAGTGTTATTCGAAAATTCTCCGGTTTCATGTTATTCGAAAAGAGTTTGTTAACAAGACTTGATCAACCTTGTTAGTGGATTCCTTTTGATGAGCATGAGATGGATGAAGTTAGAAAGCACAACTCTCTGTACCCTCCTCTTACTTTATGTTATTTAGATTAAATAAAGCAAAAATAGTATTCTATGTCTGTTTTCTGAATTATCATTGCAATAAAAAATACCCCAAAAATAAAAGTTCTCCAAATGTCCTGAAAATTTAATATGATTTTTTAGAATATTTAAGAATATTTGACACTGAGAACACACCAGGGGGCCTCACCACCTGGCCACGAGGGTGGAGGGCACGCCCCCTACCTCGTGGACCCCACGTGGGCCCCCTCCACTTATTCTTGCACCCACACACTTCGTCTTCCTCCAGAAAAAATCATCCACTAGCTCAAACCCGAGTTCTAGCTCATCTTGCTGCCATTTTCGATCTCCTTGCTCAAAGCTCCATTCACAAAACTGCTTTGGGGGATTGTTCTTTGGTATGTGACTCCTCCAATGGTCCAATTAGTTTTTTCTAGTGCTTTATTTATTGCAAATTTTTGCTGCTTAGGTGACCCTGTTCTTGAGCTTGCATGTCAAATTTATGTGGTCACAAGTAGTTATAATGCATGATATGGCCTCTACGCACTTGTAGGAGTAGTTTCTATCAATCTTGTTGAGTTTGGTTCACTTTTATTTTGAGTTACTAAAAATTTTAGAAATTTTTCAGAGGAAATGATGAAGAGATTGTTGAGGGGCTCATCGAGCCGAAGCTCGAAGGATAAGCAAAGTGAAGAGAATAAGAAGCCCAAATATAATCTCCCTCACACTGCGGAGGTTCGGCCATGCGAATGGCCTTGTGATGAGTTCTTGAGAGCAACCGGGATTTATGAAGACTTTTATTATAATGCAGGCCTCACTGACTTCCTCCACGACCAACTCTAATAGTATCTCCTACTCACTAATATTTTTGTGCAAAATTTTCATTTCCATGCTAGGAGGTTGCCACCTTCTGTGCATTTTTATTTGTATGATGAGTATAAGGAGATGTCACTTTATGATTTTTGTGCGGTTTGCTAGTTGCCCTTTGAGGCCAGCGTTGAGGAACCACATCCTAGGGATGTGGCAGGATTTATTCATATGATTGCTGTAGGGGAAATGAGAAAAGTGTCAGATGCAAGAATTACTAGCATACATTTTCCTGTTCTACATTACTATGCAATATTTGCTAGTAGATGTTTAATTGGCCGCGGGAACAGTGGGGGCCTTAGTGCTCCTGACCTCGCCATTGTGTGCCATGCTTTACTCCGTGATAGAACTTTCAGTTTAGGTGCTATGGTTGCTAAGCGGTTGAGTCTGAGCCGTACAAATGGCCCCATTTTTGGAGGTATCTTCACTTCGCATCTTGCTAAATATTTTGAGATACCTATTAGACACTATGAGAAAGAAGAAAAGGTGTTGCCCCCTATTTTCTTAGATTATAAAAGTATGGTAGCCCATGATTTTATTCACGATGATAAGGAGAAGAGACTCATTTATAACCTGGTATTTAGTGAAAAGACTTTTCAGATTATTACCCTGCCTGCACCTTCTTTGTTTAACATTTATTCAGGCACATACATCATCCTACCCGATGACATTTATGCATATTGGGAGCGAACACGATCCCCAGAGCTTGAGCCAGAGCCATCTCCTGACCCTTATCGGCAGTCTGTTTATCAGTGGGATCCAGAGGAGATTGCCAACCGGTGGCACCCCGAGGATCCTCCTTAGTACACTAGAGGGGACCACTTTGATCCATGGGCGTAGACCAACTTAGGCCAAAAGCCTAAGCTTGGGGGAGTACGCATTTCTCACCGACATTACATTCATGTTCACACACTCATGCCAGTTGTCGGTGCTCATACTTTTTCACTGTACTATCCATGCTACACTACAGGAAACAGGTAATTCGCCGTCTGTGGATTACAGACGGCAAAGACGTAAATCCAGACGGCAAAGAGTTTGCCGTCAGGAAGTAGACGGCAAAGTCAGACGGCAAAGATTAATTGGCAAAGAATACTTTGCCGTCTACTATTTTTTGGATGACGGCAAAGATTTTGCCGTCAGTCTATAATGTTTGCTGTCAACTAGACCGTCCAGACGGCAAAGAAAAGCAACCTAACAGACTAACGACCCTGACGGGCGGCGTTAGTGTTCTGCCATGAGCCATACTACTTCTTTGCCGTTAGGCAGAAACATCACAGACGGCAAAGCGTTCTTTTTTATTAAAAAAATTGGATCAACTGTCTCGTCACCGCACGTCCACATCATCTCGTACAAAGCTCATCGGAGCATAGATTCTTGCCGCCCGCACGCGCCCAACAGCCAAGCTGCTCACCATCCCGACCTCACCGGAGAAGAGATGCTGGCCGCGCCCGACCTCACCAGAGAAAAGCGCCGCTGCCGGAGGGGGGCCACGCTGGATGGAGGCCACGCCGGAGTGAGGAGGCGCCGGAAGGAGGAGGTCGCGTTGCTTGCCGGAGTGAGGAGGCACCGGAGGGAGGAGCCCGCGCCGCGCGGCCCGCGCTGCTCGCCGGAGTGAGGAGGCCGCCCGGCTCCCCGGCCCGTGCCACGCTGCCCGCACTGCTCATCGGTGTGAGGAGGCGATGGAAGGGAGGAACCCACGCCACTCGCGCTGCTCACCGGAGTGAGAAAGCCACGCTGCTCGCCGGAGTCGCCGGAGTGAGAAAGCCACGCTGCTCGCCGGAGTGAGGAAGCCGTCGTGTCGCCCGCGCTGTTCACGCCATCTGCATCGTGCTGCTCGCCAGAGAGAGGAGGCGCTGGAGGGAGGAGGCGCCAGAGAGTGGAGGTCGCGCGGCCTGGAGTGAGGAGGCGCTGAAGGGAAGGGGCCGCTCTACTCGCCGTCCTATGCTGGCGCGAGGCCTCCGGCGTGGGGCACTGGGGAATGGGCGGCGCCGTGAGGCAGGAGGTCGGCTGCGGTTTCCATGGCTACGAGGGACGGGGCCGGCTCGACGGGCACGGGGGATGGGGCTGGCTCGAGGGGGGAGAGAGGACGGGGCAGTTGGAGGGGAGCGTGGTTGGGTGCCAGGGTGGCCGGCGGCGACCGTGGCTGCTGGGGAGTTACGGGAGAGAGAGAGATGCGTAAGAGACAGAGAACGTGGGGATAAGGGAGAGAGAATGTGGTGGGGTCAGCTGAGGGTGAGAGAACATGAGGGTGAGAGAGAGAACGTGTTGGGGGGGCGTGGGAGAGAGATACAACGTGAGGTGTGGATCGTGCCACCTCATCGATCCGGGAGGTCGATCCGCGAGGTGTGTTTCTTTTTTGCCGTCTGCCATGTATATTACAGACGGCAAAGTTATTTGCCGTATGCTATTTTTATTACAGACGGCAAAGAGCACTCTTTGCCGTCTATAATAAAAACGGCATACGGCAAAGTTTTCTTTGCCGTTTGTAATAGAAATCAAAGACAGCAAACCCCTCTTTGCCGTCTGTAATAAAAACAGCAGACGACAAATTTTTCTTTGCCGTCAGTCATTCTTTGTCGACAGAAGCTCACGGCAAAAGTGCTCTTTGCCGTCTACCCCGATGAATAGCTGACGGCAAAGATGCTTACTGACGGCAAACTAGCTGTTTCCTGTAGTGCTAGTTTAATTTTCTTTTCCAGCTTTCTTCTTGTGTGTTTGAAAAACCTTAAGAAAAACCAAAAAAATTAGTTGTAGCTTTTAGCTAGTTTAGTTTCCATGCCTATAGTAGTAGTAATTAAAAGAAAACCCAAAAAATATTTCTCGTTCTTCTGTTGCTTGTTGGGAGCTTTCCCTTGTAAATAGTTTTGTTTGGGGGTCGAGAGGAGAAGACCATGATGAAAATGTTGAGTGGCTCTCATATGCATTATTGTTGATCTAACAAAGAGCCCATATTACCTTGTCTTCTCCCATGTATTAAATGCTTGCAGATTCCAGCTTAGTCCAATGCACGTGCACTATTATTATTATCCACACCGTTCGGTCATGCAAGTGAAAGGCAATAATGACGATATATGATGGACTGATAGAGATGAGAGAAGGTGGTATGAACTCAACCTATCTTGTTTTTGTAAATAAGATTAGTTCATCATTCCCGATTCAGCCTATTATGAATGAAACATGTTTGCAATGACAATTAGAGATTATAGTTGCTCATGCCATGCTTAATTAGCTAAGAGTTTATAATGGTTTACCTTGCATGCCAACATGCTATTAAAATGGTTGTGATGTGGTATGATAGGGTGGTATCCTCCTTTGAAAGATTCGAGTGGCTTGACTTGGCACATGTTCACGCTTGTAGTTGAAACAAAATCAACATAGCCTTCACGATATTTATGTTCATGGTGAATTATATCCTACTCATGCTTGCACTCAGTGTTGATTAATTTTAATGCATGTTCATGACTGTTGTCGCTCTCTGGTTGTTCGCTTCCCAGTCTCTTTCTAACCTTCACTTGTACTATGCGGGAATACTGCTTGTGCATCCACTTCCATAACCCCAAAAGTTATTCCATATGAGTCCACCATACCTTCATATATGCGGTATCTACCTGCCGTTCCAAGTAAATTTGTATGTGCCAAACTCTAAACCTTCAAATGAAATTCTACTTTGTATGCTCCAATAGCTCATGTATCAACTAGGTTTGTCTATATCTTCCATGCTAGGCGGGTTATTCTCAAGAGGAGTGGACTCTGCTACTCACTCACGAGAAAATGGCCGGTAACCGGGATGCCCATTCCCATGCTCTAACCAAATCAAAATAATTGCGAACAAAACTTCTCGAGGATTGTTGTTAGTTGGAGGCACCTGTTGTTTCGGACAAGCCATGGATTTATGTTTGTTGGTGGTAGGGGGAGTATAAACTTTACCATTCTGTTTGGGAACCGCCTATAATGTGTGTAGCATGGAAGATATCGAGATCTCTCGGTTGTTATGTTGACAATGAAAGTATACCGCTCAAAATATTATTCATCTCTATTTCAAAATCAAGCTCTGGGACCTCTACAAATCCCTGCTTCCCTCTATGAAGGGCCTATCTATTTACTTTTATGTTGAGTCATCATCCTCTTATTAAAAAGTACCAGTTGGAGAGCACCGCTGTCATTTGCATGTATTACTATTTGTTTACATTGAGTATGACTGTGGTTGGATCTCTTTTTACCATGAATTACAATGTTTAGCCAGTCCTTGATCTTCAAAGGTGCTCTGCATTTATGTTTTGCGGTCTCAGAAAGGGCTAGCGAGATACCATCTTGTTATATCATATTATGATTGTTTTGAGAAAGTGTTGTCATCCGAGATTTATTATTATTGCTCGCTAGTTGATTATGCCATTGATATGAGTAAACATGATACCTAAATATTATTGTGAATATGTTTAGCTCATAATCTTCGATGAAAACTCGAATGCTGGATTTACATATTTACAACAGCAAGATCAAACAGAGTTTGTAAAAGTTTTTCTTTATCACTTTCAGTTTGTCAACTGAATTGCTTGAGGACAAGCAAAGGTTTAAGCTTGGGGGAGTTGATACGTCTCCATCGTATCTACTTTTTCAAACACTTTTGACCTTGTTTTGGACTCTAACTTGCATGATTTGAATAGAACTAACCCGGGCTGACGTTGTTTTCAGCAGAATTGCCATGGTGTTATTTTTGTGCAGAAATAAAAGTTCTTGGAATGACCTAAAACTTCACGGAGAATATTTTTGGAATATATAAAAAATATCGGCGAAAGAATCTACGTCAGGGGGCCCACACCCTGTCCATGAGGGTGGGGCGCACCCCCTGCCTCATGGGCCCCCTGATGCTCCACCAACCTCAACTCCAACTCTATATATTCATGTTCGGCGAGAAAAAAATGAGAGAAATCCTTCTTGCTACCTCTTGAGAATGCATTGGTTTTCCCTTGAAGAGGAAAGGGTGATGCAGCAAAGTAGCGTAAGTATTTCCCTCAGTTTTTGAGAACCAAGGTATCAATCCAGTAGGAGACTACACGCAAGTCCCTTGTACCTGCACAAACAATCAAGAACCTTGCAACCAACGTGATAAAGGGGTTGTCAACCCCTTCACAACCACTTGCAAAAGTGAGATCTGATAAAGATAATAAGATAAATATTTTTGGTATTTTTGTTGTATAGATTGAAAAGTAAAGATTGCAAAATAAACGATGATAGAAATAGCTAGTTGACGGGAGATTAATATGATGGAAAATAGACCCGGGGGGCATAGGTTTCACTAGTGGCTTCTCTCAAGATATCATAATCTATGGTGGATGAACAAATTACTATCGAGCAATTGATAGAAAAGCGCATAGTTATGAGAATATCTAGGCATGATCATGTATATAGGCATCACGTCCGTGACAAATAGACCGGAACGATTCTGCATCTACTACTATTACTCCACACATCGACCGCTATCCAGCATGCATCTAGAGTATTAAGTTCATAAGAACAGACTAACGCATTAGGCAAGATGACATGATGTAGAGGGATAAACTCAAGCAATATGATATAAACCCCATCTTTTTATCCATGATGGAAACAATACAATACGTGTCATTCCCCTTTCTGTCACTAGGATCGCGCACCACAAGATTGAACCCAAAGCTAAGCACTTCTCCCATTGCAAGAAAGATCAATCTAGTAGGCCAAACCAAACTGAAAATCCGAAGAGACTTGCAAAGATATTTAAATCATGCATATAAGAATTCAGAGAAGAATCAAATATTGTTGATAGATAATCTTGATCATAAACCCACAATTCATTGGATCTCGACAAACACACCGCAAAAAGAATTACATCAAATAGATCTCCAAGAGAATCTAGGAGAACTTTGTATTGAGATCCAAAGAGAGAGAAGAAGCCATCTAGCTAATAACTATGGACCTGAAGGTCTATGGTAAACTACTCACACATCATCGGAGAGGCTATGGTGTTGATGTAGAAGCCCTCCGTGATCAATTCCCCCTCCGGCGGAGCATCGGAAAAGGCCCCAAGATGGGATCTCATGGGTATAGAAGGTTGCGGCGATGGAAATAGGGTTTCGTGGTGCTCTTGGATGTTTTCAAGGTATATGAGTATATATACACAAAAGAAGTAGGTCGGTGGGGCTGCGAGGGGCCCACAAGGGTGGGGGGAGCGCCCACCCCCCGGGGCGCATCCTCCTTCCTCGTGGCTTCCTCGCTGCTTCCTTGGCGTCCACTCCAAGTCTCCTGGATTGTCATTGTTCCAAAAACGATCCTCGCGAAGGTTTCATTGCATTTGGATTCCGTTTGATATTCCTTTTCTGCGAAACACTGAAATAGGCAAAAAAAACAACAATTTGCACCGGGCCTTCGGTTAATAGGTTAGCCCCGATAATAATATAAAAGTGCATAATAAAGCCCATTAAACATCCTAAACAGATAATATAATAGCATGGAACAATAAAAAATTATAGATACGTTGGAGACGTATCAAGCATCCCCAAGCTTAATTCCTGCTCGTCCTCGAGTAGGTAAATTATAAAAACAGAATTTTTGATGTGCAATGCTACCTAACATAATTTTAGAATTAATTCTATTTATTGTGGCATGAATTTTCAGATCCGAAAGATTCAAGATAAAAGTTTAATATTGACATAAAAAATAATAATACTTCAAGCATACTAACTAAGGAATTATGTCTTCTCAAAATAACATGGCCAAAGAAAGCTTATCCCTACAAAATCATATGGTTTGGCTATGCTTCATTTTCATCACACAAAAATGCTCTCATCATGCACAACTCCGATGACAAGAAAAGCAATTGTTTCATACTTTAGTAATCTCAAACTTTTTTCAACTTTCATGCAATACATGAGCGTGAGCCATGGACATAGCACTATGGGTGGAATAGAATATGATAATGGAGGTTGCGTGGATAAGACAAAAAAGGAGAAAGTCTCACATTGACGCGGCAAATCAACGGGCTATGGAGATGCCCATCAATTTATGTGAATGCAAGGAGTAGGGATTGCCATGCAACGGATGCACTAGAGCTAATGTATGAAAGCTCAACAAAAGAAACTAAGTGGGTGTGCATCCAACTTGCTTGCTCACGAAGACCTAGGGCATTTGGGGAAGCCCATTGTTGGAATATACAAGCCAAGTTCTGTAATGAAAAATTCCCACTTAGTATATGGAAGTGACAAAATAAGAGACTCTCTATCATAAATATCATGGTGCTACTTTGAAGCACAAGTGTGGAAAAAAGGATAGTAGCATTGCCCCTTTTATTTCTTTTCTCTCTTTTTATTTTTCTCTTTTTTTGGGACAATGCTCTATTAATGATGATCATGACACTTCTATTTATTTACAACTCAATGATTACAACTCGATACTAGAACAAAATATGACTCTATATGAGTGCCTCCGGCGGTGTATCGGGATGGGCAATGAATCAAGAGTGGCATGTATGATAAATTATGCATGGTGACTTTGCCACAAATACGATGTCAACTACATGATCATGCTAGGCAATATGAAATGATGAAGCATGTCATAATAAATGAAATGGTGGAAAGTTGCATGGCAATATATCTCGGAATGGCTATGGAAATGCCATAATAGGTAGGTATGGTGGCTGTTTTGAGGTAGATATAAGGAGGTTTATGTGTGATAGAGCATATCATATCACGGGGGTTGGATGCACCGGCGAAGTTTGCACCAACTCTCAAGGTGAGAAAGGGCAATGCACGGTACCGAAGAGGCTAGCAATGATGGAAAGGTGAGAGTGCGTATAATCCATGGACTCAACATTAGTCATAAAGAACTCACATACTTATTGCAAAAATCTACAAGTCATCAAAAACCAAGCATTACGTGCATGCTCCTAGGGGGATAGATTAGTAGGGAAAGACCGTCGCTCATCCCCGACCGCCACTTATAAGGATGACAATGAAAGAACACCTCATGTTTCAAATTTGTCACACAACCACTACTGCAGGATGCCGCTAACACGACACTACGATCAGAGACCCTTCGAGAAACTATGTGCGATGCCATAATCACAAACGGTGCTATATGAAAACCGTCAGAAATGTGTAAAACATTTGCGATGACGGATGCATCAAACACGGTTCAGGTTTTAGTTGCGTGTGTGATGAAGGGCAGCCAGATGGAGGCGTGTGCGATACACAACATACAGTTCACTCGGATGAACTGTTTGTGATTAGGCAACACAAAAGAAACGGTCAGCCAGATCAAAGGTGTGTGCGATATACGGCATGCGGTTCACTCGGATGAACTGTTTGTGTTGACACAAGAGAACAGAAACGGCTCAACTTAACAAGATGTTTGTGATTCGCGGCAAACAGGTCCGTAATTAGAAATGTTTCTGAAGACCGATAAGAACACAGATGGTTGCTGCTAATAATACGTGTGTGTTGTGCGATGGGATTGCATATAGAACAACAACATACACACACACACACACACACACAAACTTATAAGGACATGCTTGCATAACCAAATTAAACATCCACTTACATAGGTAGCTACTACAACCATGGCATTTGCACACACCAAAGTAAACTATTACATGCATAATTACATAGGTGGCTACTACACACATGACATTTCCACACACACTAATAAAGTAAACTATATATTACATGCATGATTAACTAGCATAAACGATCATCTGATCATCATCTACTTGTTGTGATGCTTGCTCTTCTTGTGGCTCGATCCAGGCTCGTCAATTTGGGTAACGAGGCACTTCCTCATGTCAATGATCCGCCTGTGCATCTCGTAGCATGTGTACACGCTCTTGGCTGCGAACCTGAGGTGAGGTTCATCCAGTTGCCGCATCCAGGCCTTGTGCCAGGATACGAGACTTGTTCTCTGGGCATCCTGCTTCATCTTTTCGTAGTAGGGGTCAATGATGGCTAAGGCGAGTTCGACCAGGAGTCTTGCTTCGTGCTGCCCCAGACCCTGTAGTGGTCACGAATTTCGAAAAGGTTCTTGCAGGCCAAGCCTGTAACACTGAGCGCTTTTACATCATCTTTGGTATCCACCATGGCGAACTTGTAGCCGGTGCTATTGACAAACCTGTTGAAACGGTCGCAAGGCCCTGTGGCCATGCAGTAGTGGTAGATGAGGACATGATGGCGCATGCACAACTGGGCGACGGCAACCTTCTGATCTATGCCGAGACGACCGACAGTGTACTGGAGGTCGATCCCGACCACCTTGTACTTGTCTCCAGCAAGCAACTGCTCAACGCTGTTGATGTAGTCGTCCACCACGGCCGGGTCGATGGTGTACACCACCGAGAGATCTATCTCCCTCACATGGGTCTCCACTCTATGCTCGCCGAACTCCATTGGAGCGCTGCCAGACATCCCCTCTCTATGTGTCATCGTGGGTGTGCTTGTTGTGTTGTGGGGCGCGATCGAAAGGTTGAAGAGACTAAGGTTATAATGGCCGCGGGAATTAAAGGGGAAGCCGCACGGGCAGGAATATCGGCAGGCCCTGATGGCAGTTCTAATTTGCAGTGCGTAACTCCATCGTGCTGCACGTAACTGCATCGCGTGGCAACACGCACAATGCATATGGGGCCCCCGACGCGATCGTGCGCACGCCCAACCGCTGGCAGAGCGTGCGCGGAGGGACGCGAGCAGAGCGCTTCGCAGTCGCCTCAAGGAAAAGCTGTCCACAAGCCGAGTGCGTCGATGGACGCGAGCAGAGCGTGTCGCAGCGCCCAACGGCGAGCACAACGCGCTGTGATGCCCACTACAAAAAAAGACACATCTGTGACATTTTGGGCCAAACGAAATTTTTTTCTGTCATACTTATGACACTTCTATGACGATAATTGTGAAAAAACCTGGTATCATCATAGATGTGGTGGGGTCCTACTTCTATGACAAAAAATCATGATAGAAAATGGACTTTTCGTCCTGGGCGGGCTGGAGACACAGCTGCATGACATTCTTTGGGCCGTCCATGACGGAAAAAACCGTGGTAGAAGCGTGGGCGAGGAAAATATCGGGGTGTTCCCGGTTACGGTGGGTGGTCGGGGCCGAGCGATGCACGTTTCTCTCGTACACGCACGCGCGTGGGTGCGAGGCGTTGGGCTCTAACTGAACCCGAGCGATTGCATTGCAGGCTACGCGTTACTGAACCTGAGCGATCGATCGATGGCTGTTAACTGAACCCGATCGAGTGATTCCTTCACCACTATTGCTAACTGAAGCCGATCGATGCTGCCTCTGGATGAACAGTGAGCGTTGCGGGGGGGTGTTGGATGAATAGTTCCCGGTGGGGGTGGATGAACAGGACCCCGTGGTGCCTCTGAATGAACAGTACCCCGATCGATCGAGCCGATTGGGGCTAGATGAATAGGATCCTGTGGAGGGCATGATGAACAGTACACGTTACTGAACCCGAGCAATCGATCGATGGCTGTTAACTGAACCTGGTCGAGTGATTCCTTCACCACTACTGCTAACTGAAGCCGATCGATGCTGCCTCTGGATGAACAGTGAGCGTTGTGGGGGGGGGGGTTGTTGGACGAACAGTTCCCAGTGGGGGTGGATGAACAGGACCCCGTGGTGTCCCCTCTGGATGAACAGTACCCTGATCGATCGATGATCGAGCCGGTTGGGGCTGGATGAACAGGACCTCGTGGAGGGCAGGATGAACAGTAGATGGTGGAGGGCATGATGAACAGTAGCCCGTGGAGGGGTGGTTGAACAAGAGCCCGTGTAGAGGGCTGGTTGAATAGTAGCCGGTGGAGTAGCGTGCAGTGGAGGCTGGATGAACAGGAGCCAGTGGATGAACAGTCGCAGGTGGAGGCTGGAGGAGGTCGACGGTGGATGAACAGTAGCCCGTGGAGGCTGGAGGGGGTCGACGGTGGAGATGAACATTATCCCGTGGAGTCCCATTTTGCGGTATGCCACACCCCTCCCGATGAACAGGACTCCCATTTCGACCGTAGTGCTCCAACACAAGTACGTTTCCTCCGTTTTGTGGTACGCCACACCCCTCCTGATCAATAGGACCCCCGTTTCGACCGTAGGAGGTCCGTTTCCTCCGTTTTGCGTACGCCAGACCCCTCCCGATGAACAGGATCCCGTTTCGAACGTGGCCGGTCGAACACAAGGCCGTTTCCTCCGTTCTGCGGTACGCCAGGCCTCGTTTCCATCGGCTGTTCCGTCCAAGCCCTCCCGATGAACACGACGACGCATTTCATTCCGACCCAGTCGGTTGGCTCCCCATGAACACGACGACGATGTTGTTTCTCCGTTCCGACCCAGCCATGTACATGAGCCCTGGCCGTACATATGCGCGAGTGGGTGTTCGAGACCCTACCTGTATGTACGTACGTGGCCGTATTTTCTTTCTTGCACACTGGCCGTTGTACGTACGTGTACATGCTACATGTGCGCCTCTACTACGACACATGCGCGCCTCTACATCGACCACTATGTACGTACACGTTCGCGACCAGAATGACAACGCTACGTACGCTTCGACCAGGTGGGTCCCGACTGTCAGGCACTTCCTTGCATGCAAAGATGTAGCTGGTGGGTCCCAGCAGTCAGGGGGGCGAATCATTTTTTTGTTTTTGCCCAGACGCACTTCCTTGCATGCGAAGATGTAGCTGGTGGGTCCCACCAGTCAGGGGAAAACATTTTTTAGCGAAATACGATGGCCTGTCCGGTGGGTCCCCACCGTCAGGTGGAGGAATAATTATTTTGCGCGTAATAAGGAGGCACTTCCTTGCTGCGGCCGTGGACCTAGCTGTCAGCCTCTCCACGTACAGTCCATGTCTGATGGAAGCCGTTCCTTGACCACGTTAACCACGCCGCGCCAAGAGCACCAGGGAGGTGGATGATGGTGAGGCCTAGGAAGGGGACGACGCGGAGCCGGGGAAGACGCGGCAGTGGATGCCCATGCGTAGAGGAGTACGAGGGTTCACTGGTTCGCTGCGGTGTGAGGCTGTCATCGCCGCAGAATAACAGGGGTTGTGGGTGAGTAGAGGGATGGCCTGGCCAGCGGTGGGAATAGTAGGGGCCAGTGAGGCCTCCGGGGCAGCTCAGCCGGCCATGGGCGGCTGGAGCAACAAGACCAGAGGTTGAATAAGCACTGCGCCGTTGGATGGACATCGTATGGTCACTGGAGGTAGAATCGTTCATATTGACTAAGTTGATAAAGCACTCCGTCCCCGTCAACTTAGTAGGCCCACAAGTCAGCCTCCCACCAAGGTGGGTCCCAACTAGCAGGGGGAGTATTCATTTTTTGTGCGTAATAAGGAGGCACCTCTGGTGGGTCCGAGCTGACAGCGGGGTGAATGTTTTTTTTCACGAAATACGTTGGCCCGTCCGGTGGGTCCCAGCAGTTAGGGGGGAAACGTTTTTTTCACCAAATACGGTGGCCCGTCCGGTGGGTCCCCGCTGTCAGGTGGAGGAATAATTATTTTCCACGTAATAAGGAGGCACTTCCTTGCGGCTGCCGTGGACCCATCTATCAGCCTCTGCACGTACAATACTCTTCTGATGGAAGTCGTTCCTTGACCATGTTGACCACGCCGCGCCGAGAGCACCGGGGCGGTGGACGACAGTGAGGCCTGGGAAGGGGATGACGCGGAGCCGGGGAAGACACGGCAGTGGATGCCCACGCAGAGAGGAGTACGAGGTTTCACTTGTTCGACTGCGGTGTGAGGCTGCCGTCGCCATAGAATAACAGGGGGTGTTGGTGAGTGGAGGGATGCCCTGGCCAGCGGTGGGAGTAGTAGGGAGCGGTTAGGCCTGCGCGGCAGCACAGTCGGCCACGGGAGGCAGAAGCAAGTGGCACGACCGGTGCTGCTTTGGGTGGCTAGATCAAGAAGACCAGAGGTTGAAGAAGCACGACGGCCGTTGGATGGACATCATATGGTCACTGTAGCTAGAATCGTTTATATTGACTAAGTTGACAAAGCCCTTGGTACGCGTCAACTTAGTAGGCCCACGGGTCAGCTTCCGAAACGGTGCGCCCCACATGTCAGGGGGAGGAATCATTTTTTGGGCGGGTGATGCTAGAATATCCGAGTTTGAAGAAGAAGCATGGCATCCATTGGATGGACATCCAAAGGCCACTGCTGCTAGAAGTGTGTGTTGACTATAAGTTGACAAAGCCTTGCATACGCGTCAACTCTTTTTTTTTGAGGGGACGCGTCAACTTAGTAAGGCTACAAGTGTGTGGCAGAGAACTTATAGCCCATTTGAGATTTGTAAGAATGTGCAGCCAATTTTTGAATTCTAACAGAATTTACTACATCCCATTTACAGTTTGTTAAAAGTACAGCCCATTTCAACCAACCGTTCAAAACAAAATTCAATAAAATTTCCCACATTTTGATGGGATCCGAAATATTTTTATCCTGAAATTTCTAGTCAGATTAAATACAATTTTAATATAAATTTATATTACGTAAAAATCCAACGAAACATTGCGCTCGCAACAATTTTAATGAAATTAATTTTTTCAATATCCAAAAATAATATTTTATAAAGTAATTACGTGTTTGGTGCATTTTTTATAGTTACCGTCCAGTTTTTATAATTACATCCATTTATTATTTCTTAAACCCCATTTTCTTGTTAAGCCTAATGCATCCCTCCTAGGAAAGATTTGCAGCCCAGCGAGGGGGGGGGATAACAACTTGACCTTGCCTAGGTATTCCTAAGCTGGGCTAGCCATTTTCAGCTTGAAAAAAATTAATATCTGGGCTGGATATCTAGCCTGGGCTAGACGGACCGCAACCCGCCCAGTTAATAGCTGCAGTGATGTTTTCGTTGTTGTTCAGAGGAGAAAAATTAATATCTGGGCTAAACATCGCTCAAGAAAAACTCTGCAGTGCTCACACCTCAAAAACACAAATACTGCTCGAGCTGCTTGGTCCCAGCTGTCGGCCGCTTCTTGCGCAATTCTCTTGTTTATTGACTACATAGGTTGACAATGGTGTGGGACCCTGATGTCAGGAAACCAGGAGGAAGCAAAAAAAATATTGTTTTATATACTAATAAGGAGGCACTTGCGTACGTGCTGCTATGGCCTTGGTGGGTCCCCACTGTCATCCTCTCCAAGTAAAGTCATCTCCTCATCCTCATGTCCATTGACCATGTTTACAACACGAGACGGCGGCGCCATGGCGAGCGCAAAAACTCGAAGGACGATGGAGAGGGCTTTGCGGGCCCTACGGATGGTCTGATACAGTGCCCGCCGCTCATTCGGGAAGCCAGGATCATAGGGCCACATGTCTGCGACGACATTGTTGTTTGCTTGTTCAATAGTGCTCATTGAGGAGACGGAGGTTGCAGCACAGGTCCTCCTGCGCTAGTAGCTCTTCTGCAATTAGGGCGTCGAAGTGCGGCTGCACCTGCTCTATGGTGAACACGGCATGAACCGGCTTGGATAGTGGCACCGGCTCCTGGTCGGAACCTACGTCCATCGTCTGATTGTCGTCGCTCAGCTCGGCGAGGTAGCTGGCGAGCCAGCATGTCCGGCTGCTGGACCGACCCGCTGCCAAGCATGAGTCTGACTGCCCTAGCCTGCCCAGACCGCCTCCCTCGCCCGTGCATGCTTTCCGCCCGAAACGGTCAGCGCCGCCCGCCCCGCTTCCCGGTGCATGCAATTGCTCCGCCTTCAAATGACACAAGTGTCGTCCATCTGTCCTTCTGCCACCCACATTAATGATATGCGGTTGCTGAGCTAGCTACTCCGGCGCTAGATGTCCGTCCCTCCGCCGCCCACCATTGCTATATAAACTACTGCGCCAGCCATAGCCGCAGTCATCCGCATCCGTTCCTATTCTCCTGTCCACACCACTACTGCCCACCATGGCTTCCTCGCACTCCAGCGCTCTTCGGGACGGGCGGACGACATACCACAAGGAGATGGCAGCCATTGCTGCCGACTGGCTGGCCGGCAGGCAGCCGGAGGACGACGACGTCCCAATGGAGAACATGGTAGTCGACGATCCGGCGCCAACCCCCTCCTCCGCGCCATCCTCACCGGTGCATTGCACCATGACCATCGGCGAGGCCTGTGCCCAATATATGGACACGGTGAGGCAGAAGCGTGAGGAGTAGTTCCAGGAGGCACAAGCCGACGTCGCCTACAACCACCATCTCCTCCAGGAGCACCTGCAGGCGGAGGAGCAGATCACCGCAGAGCGAGCGGAGCAGGAGGCGCTGCTCGACTCGCATCTCTTCGCCCGCGAGGGCCGCCTCGAGCGCTGGCGGTACTGCATGCGGGTGGCGGAGGCTGCGGCCGCCTACAAAGAGGGCGATGAAGCTAGCGAGGCGCTTTTTGGCGAGACCGAGGACGAGGCAGAGGGTAATGCCGGCTCCGACGAGTCCCCGCTCCGCTGGCGTCGACGAGGCCCTGCTCCGCCGAGGCCCCGTGGCGCCAACAATGAGGCAAAGGACACCGCCGGCTCCGCCGAGGCCCCACCCTGCCGGCAACGAGGGGGAGGATTTCCCCTGCTCAGCCGAGGCGCCGCCCGTTGGCAACGAGACAGAGGACATCGTCGGCTCCGTCGAGGCCGCGCCACACAGAAAACGAGGAAGAATAGAACACGGTAGGTCTCCGCCACTCGGGTCCAAGTAAGGCCACCACTGCTACCCTCGGTTGAAGCCAAGCTAGGCGGGTTGACCACTGACGGCCGGTTAGCTTCTTGGTTGCGACATGGAGTCGGAGAGCTATGTTGGAGAAGGACGCTGCTTCTACTTAACTGTTGTTGCAGTTGGCTGACTGACACGTGGGCCCAACAGGCATCTGGGCCACATGTCAGTTACACAACTGCACCTGCAGTTAAGTCACTGAAGCTTCTGTTCGGCTCAGCAGGACACAGGTGGGTAGCTTCGGTTAATTAATTATACCTCTAGCGCACCCGTTTTTAGTTGAACAATGTATGAAATGTAATGAAATCCGGCATGTTTATATAAAATCCGACCGTGTATGAATGAATTTATTTCGATTATTTTGAATTCTTGTATGACTGGCATTGGATGAACATGCAAAACAATACATACTAGCATTATTCCCAGGGTGATCACCTCATTTGCAGTAGTTTCACATGTACTCCCTTTGGTCCTTTCTAGTCTGCATACAAGTTTTGTCTGCAGTCAAAGTATCTCTACTTTGACCAATCTTATAGAAAATGTATGCACTTTCACAATGTGCGAAGTAAAAAGGAATAGAATGAGTACAAAGAGTTTGAGAAACTTTTTAGCGTTCATGTACATTGCAATCAAACACACAGGCCTGGCAATTCATAGAGAACATTCAAAACAATCGATGATTATGCATCTCAGCGATTCACATGTCAGAGCCAATATTTACTTCACAACTAAAGAATAAATAAAAAATGGATCGACGCTGCTGACAGTAAAGGGCGTCCCATTCGAAAATATCAAACGCATGTCTTCTTGCTAAAATCAATGAGCAAAATTTGACAAGGTTTTCTCATTCCAAAATATCAATGCCTACGATTGTGGAATGGGTAGGGTTTGCCATCAGTTTGGACATTGACATGGCACCTCGTGCTAAATAAACCAGTTGTTCTTTTTGTGTAGTTCCACCAAAATCAACCAAATTCGCGCGTAGCTTGTATGATTTTGACCTTATATGTTGCAACACCTTGAACTTATCGGCACCTCCTTTCTTGTGGTGGAAATGAATGATTCGATGTATTCATGAACATTTTGTGCAGTTCCCATTGAAATCAAGCTGAGCACCCTGTTTGCACAAATACAAAAAAGTGATTAGTATAAAGCAAATTGTACTATGAATTGACAGTTTAAACAGGCACCGACATGGTCCATGTAGAGCACACTTTTCGAAAAATGGAACTCACCGGAAAGAATCCTAGAACAACATTGTACTCACGCATCACAGCAAGAAAATGGAGATTTGCCAGTCCTTCTGAGCTAAAGTTAGTTTGGTCTTGTGGGGATAATGTAACCATCCTTCAACTGCTCCTTCTGATGAGAAGATAGACATGGCTTCTTCATCCTGGCATAATCGGAACTAGTCACTTCACGTACTCCATATTCTTCTTCAGAGGAGGATGATCCTGTTGTGCAAAGACAAGAGGATAACTAAATGCTAGCATCCCTGTTTGCTCAAAAAAGAAAAGGAAATATTTAAAACAACACAGATGAAGCACTTCTCAAGGACAATACCACTTTCTGATGACAATATCTAAACAGTAGCACAACACCAATAGAGATGACAAAGCTCAATCATATAGATGAAATCAGTGGGCAAGTACCAATGTTTGTCAGGAGGCTTATTGTGTAGAGCATACAGATGAAGCAGTTCTCCGGAACCATCTGTTGCTATCTACTATGGTGGCCATGCTTACTATATACTCCTCGATTAGATTAATGTTTCCAACATCTTCTTGTGCAGTTCCACTAAAATATATGGTATCTTCAAAGAAGATCCCTGTTTGCACAAGTAGAGATAATTATGTATTACATTAAGAGTGGCATCAAATCAGTGGCAAAACAATTGATCGTTCTAGCCATAGCAATAAATTAAGATGAAAAACTATATCATTACTTGTGTCATCATAGTTCCAGTGCTTCATTACAGCACCAGGAGTTTATTTTTGTTTTTCTTCCGCTTGTTCTTCCCCTTCATCACTTGGTTCAATAACAGACAAGCGTCGCCTTCAATGCAAGATTTGGAATGTCAATTAGGTTGCACAAGTATAAGACTAAACAATGACATTAATTTTCTGATGAAAGTGGCAAAATACAGGTCAACAGTTGTGAAATAGCATTATCTTACCTCAATGGGATATTGCGGTGCACATATGGATTGGAAGTCTTGTCTCCATTTGTGCAGTTCACTAAAATCAAGCAACATTACCGTACAAGTAGCACAACATATGAAAGCACACTGCAGAATCATGTGAAAGAAGGCTAGTACTGACCTCTGATGACGCGGAATTCAAACAACTCACAAGAAGAAGATCTGAACCAAATTTGCCAACATGGATAGGAAGTAAGATCTCCTCTTGTGCAGTTCCACTAAGATCCAGCAATAAACCAACGTTGTCGGTGTGACATTTTGGTTGAACTGCACAAAACACTCTTAAAACAATAGTGTTTTGTGCAGTGCAACAAAATGTCACAATGGCAAGGAGGTGAAGTAGATAACCCTGTTTACACAGAGGTGCAAAGGAAACAACCAGTGGTCAATAACGATGGATGACACATAAGCCAACAAAAAGAAGCATCTACCTTACCTAAATGGGAAAGAAAGCAAGACCGTAGCATTTCTCAAATGGTGGCATTGATTAATATTAACAGAGAGATTATATTAACAATAAAATTCGTCAAACATGTAATTTGCTTTTAACTGTGGCATTGCATCAATTTTCTAGCGGCATTATTAGAGGGTGCTTGTTTACAGGGACATTTTGGTGGAGGGACTAAAAAAATATGTGTCAGTCCCATCTAAACCAAACAGGAGGGACTTTTAGGGACTAAAAGTGGGCATTTGGGACTAAAGAAAGAAGACCCCAAGGGAGATTATTTTTGGGACTTTTTCCATCAGCTGCCCCTGCCACGCATCGCACCTTGTCTCTATTAGTTCATTACTAGGGGTAACATGGTCTTTTAGCATGTCATTTAATAACCTCTAGTCCATGTTTAGTTCCTGGAACCAAGCAGGTAGGGACTAGGGAGTTTTTAACCAAACAGGGCCTTAGATTAAGAACAACTAAAGAGTTGCACGGGACAGTGGACGCACCAGCACCATGTGCGTCTACTGATGTACTGGGGTGATACACAGTCTGTTGCAACAAAAAACAAACAACCAAGGAGCATATTTGTTTTGGTCCCAGTTTTGTTATCTTTAGACACCTTTACCTATGTGAGCGCAGCAAATCTAATCCTGCTCAAACTCTACAGCCTTGTCCCCCAAAACAAAAGATCAGTTTGTTATAGATGTGCGTACTGCGGTCATTGTTTTCCCTTTTCGACCAATGTAGGTGCTGGATAGCCAGTCTGTACTAGTACTTTCCCCACTTCCTTTCCTCTGTGAACCATGTCCTAGATTTATGCTATACAACTTTCCCCAAAACTTTCCCCCATTTTTGTCCTCTTTGAACCACGTCTTAGATTCATGTGATACAACTTTCCCCACTACTTTCCCCCTTCCTTTCCTTTTTGAACCATGTCCTAGATTCATGCTATACAACTTTTCCCACAACTTTCCCGCATTCCTTTCCTCTTTGAACCACGTACTAGATTCATGGTATACAACTTTCCCCACTACTTTCATGTTTGATCCAACAGCTAGATTCGAGGGCAGAAGCAGAGCAATGCATGTGGGATAAGTAAATTATACCTTAAGGTTCTTGGGGTGTGGTTCGGTGGGCGATCGGAGGCCGTTCAACCCAAACTATGTATGACGGCGAAGAAGAAGGGGTCAGAGGCCCTCCGGCGCCGCCACTGGGTGAAAGTGAACAGCTGCGCCGGTAGTGGATTCCCTCCTCCCTCACCGATGGCGACAACGTTAAGCCTCCTTCCCTTCCCAGCGGACGGATCCTGCCGGCTCTTTGACCAGCAGTGAGGGGAGAGAGAGAGGCGAACAAAGTCTTGTTTAGATCTGGAGAGGGTGAGAGAGTGTGAAGAGAGCAACTACAAGCGCTGAGGCTCCAGGGTGTATATATATACTCGAGAGAGTGTGAAGAGTGCAAACCCAATAAAACAAGCGCCGAGGCTGCAGCTTATACGTGATGAGATGATTATACGGTCACTACGAGATCGTATAGCTCCGTATCCATCCATTTTGACCAGTAGTACGTTACCTCTCTCCACGTAGTACGTTGGGTCCCATTAGTCAGAGGGTGAAACAAAAAAATTAATAAGAAAAATTAAAAGCGCCAGCAGTGTATCTTACCTCACACATCTCGCTACTGCTCAGGAACACTGTCCAATTGATGCCTCTATTCGCTCACGTACTATTTTAAGTGAATCCTTATTATAACATGCACACAATTTTGGGCACTTGTATTCGACCTAAGTCAGTGTGCCACCGTATGTCGTACGACTCCCTCCGTCTAGGTGTAATAAGTCACGTTAGAAGGTGCAGCGGGACCAAGGTGCAAACAGATTGGAGGAGAAGGATAAACTTGACCGGTCATTCCTCCAATTAAAGCCCTGATTTCTGTCTCAACAAGCATGTTCTTTTCGTTGTTGATTTCCCATCAACTCTGTTAAATCCTTCTTTTTAAGGATGCTCTCTCAAATTCATTTGAGGTAGAACATGTTGTTTTCTTCTCTGTTCTTTTCATTGCATTCTTTCATTTGTTCCGGAGGCATTGTGATGCTGCTCTCTTCGACCCATCATCTTGTTTTGTCAAGATCATGTCCAATTCCTTCCATTTACAGGCAGAGTGCTGTCCAAATTATATCATTCTTTTTCCTTCTCTATCTTGTTTTAACCGAAGTGTCATTTCTATCATTCCTCTTCTAACCGGAGTCTCATCCAAGTGCTTTCGTTTGGCAATGTTTATATTCTTTACCTTCCTTGTCCAACCGGAGTGTTGTCGTAATTGATCCTTATCGTTCCTTGTACATCTCGTTTCTACCGGAGTGTTTGCATCTACTTATTGTCCATTGCAATCCTTTTCTTTTGTCTTACAACCTACAAGGTTCTGGTAATGTTCCTTGTTCTTGTTTTTTCCTAACAGAGTATTTTCAACTTTGTTCATCTTCCTTGTATTCTTTCTTTCAAGTTGTTCAACTTTTCAAGGTTCTTTGGTTTCACTCATTTGTCAAAGAAGCAAACTTAGTTTTACCTCTTCTCTTTCTCTTTCGTTTTCCCTCCGGTGCCATCCTAGATCTCGGGACGAGATCCTCTCGTAGTGGTGGAGTGTTGTAACGCCCCAAGACCGGAGCTTCAGTTGCCTTCCAGGGTTCCCGGGTTTCTCAGTGTGTTTCATCTTTGCTTGCTCCTTTTATTTTTGCATTGCATCATGTCATCATGTCAGCATGTCATAAGTCTTTTGCATCTCAACTAAATAATTTGTATGGATCTTCGGTCCATTTAAATCGAGGGAATTCACATGGTGATTCTCTTTACAACATATCCTCTCGATATTTAGAGAGCTATAGTAATATTCCAATTATTTGGATTTACCGCCAACACACTCACTATATAAATCCCTTGGGTTCTTTTGCTTCAAGTTTCACCTCCAAACCTTGGCAGTAGTTATTTCTCCATTTATCGAGGTTCCTCCAAAAACCCTCAACATTTTCGTACACCCCTTTAGCCTAGCCTCCATTCAAACTCTTTTGGCTCAAGTCAAATAAGTTTGAATTTAAATTCTCCTAACTTGTCGGAACTATTTTTGTTGAGGTGGAAATATTCCATAAATCCATACGAAAATGTTCCATAATTTTGTTCTTCTCCATGGCCTCTTCTCTTAATTATTTTTGGCCTATCTATTTTGCTGAAAAGAGAGATTAAGAGAGAGAGAGCCCAGCAGGCCCAAACCTCCCTAGGCGTAGCCTTCCCTCTCCCTGGGCCAGCCTCCCTAAGGCCCAGTCATCTTCCCCCGTAACCCTAGGCCTCCCGCTCGATCCCCTGCACCCTCTCCCTCGTTTCCCTCCCTCGCGCCGCCAGGAGAGAAAGGGCACCACGCTCGACCCCTCCTCTCGCCCGTGACCCTTCTCTCCCTCGACCCCCATCTCTCCCTCTCGACCAGGCCCCGCCACCAAGAACGACTGCTCCGTCGCCCTGCGCGCGAGTCCCATGCCTTGGTCTTCTTCCCCACCTCCTTGTCATGGCCACGTACTGCTCGAGCCAAGGGACGAGCCCCCGTGCCCGATCCCCCCAGCGCTGCGACGACGACCGAGCCGTCCCCGGCGAAGCCCTTCTCCTCCTCCGCCTCTCTATGCCTCCTCGCGCGCTCCGTGACCCCCCCCTCAGGGCCAGCCTCACCGCCTCTGCTTCATCGTGCAGCACCATCCACCAGGCCGCCGCATCACCAGGGGCTCTTCTTGCCCCGTGCGCCGCTAGCCGTCCATGGTCGCAACCTCGTGTGCTCTACCGCCCTGCGCCTCCGCCTCACCGGACCTGCTCCATCCTCCGCTCCTGCCGTGAGCCCACCCTGGCGCTGCTGCTGGGCTTGCCTCCTGCTGGCCCCTTCTGATGCCATGGCCGCCTCGTCAGCAGTTTGCCTCTGCCTCTCCTGCTACCCCGCCCGATCTAGCCTCGGCTCCGCTAGCCCCCCTGCATCGCTTCCTCACCAGGAGCTGAGCTCCATCTAGTTCGGCACCACTCCCTGTACAAGTTTAATTTCATCGGTTCACCTAGGTTGTTCGTCCTCTGCTCGTAGCTCCATCCATGGCATCCTCTGTTCGTTAACCACCGAGACCCAAGGCCCTTTTGTGTTGCTTCGCTTTGGATGCGCCAAGATCCTCTCCGACAAGTGTACGACTACATGGTGACTCGTGTGTACCACTATCGTCGCCCCGAAGATGTTGGATTCATCAAGTACCCCTCCGAATGAACGTGAACGACTACCATCGCAAGAACGGGACCGGCAGGTCCGAAGACCCCAAGTACCACGACAACCCCGAAGGGAGCCGAGTTCGTCAAGTTCGCCTTCGAAACGTGTACCACTACCGATGGCTGAGACCCTGGATTCGACAAATTCCTCACGGTGACCTTGAACATCTACGGGACATGCACGACTTTGAACCGTGTACCACGCCAAACATGTACGGCTACACGATGAACCACCAAGACCCTGAATGACTACCGCCGCCGAAGTCCGCGAGTACAACTACTTCCACAACGCGTTGTGTATGACTACCATCGCTTGGGTTTGACAAGACTCCGAGTACCACTACGTTTGCCATGTACAACTACACCAAGTCCGCACCGACAAGTGCCTTGAGAACGTCTGTACCTCTTCCGTCGCCGAGGACCAAAAGTACCACTACGCCCCATTGAACCCAAACCGTCTCGTTTGCATGCTTCGTAGGTATAACCGCTGAGACGACCTTCCAAGAATGAATGCATGTTGTTTGAGATGCCCGTGCTTGCTCTGTGCCCGAATTGTCGGTGCATGTTGCCCCTCTTTTGCCTTATCACCGTCATCGACTCATGGGACACCCGGTATCCGGGAGTGCCCCACCATCTTTTGCATGCATCCGCACACTTCTCCTTTGCATCGGTATCTCAATCGAGTTACTGGAACTAGAGCGTTGCAGTGGCACCGTTTTCGTTATCGTCGCCGTGGCACCCCTTTTGTTTCCGCCACGATGTCAAATGCCTCATCTCTTATCCTGTCAACTTTTAATAAAACTTGCATAAAACTTGAACATGTCATCCGCATCATGTTAACAACATTTGAATGTTTAAAATTGTTGTTTGCATTAATTTACTAATGCATATGGGGATTTACCGGATTTGTTGTTTGCTATATCCGGCCCCATTTAAATTGTTTAGATAGATAATCCCTTTATGTTTCACCTCTTGACATGCTTAACAACATTTAATATTGTTGGGTACATAAACGAGATCGAACTAAATAACTTGAATGTGGTGTTTTGTCAATGTGCAACGGAGTTGCATATTGAGCTCCACTTAATTTGTAGGGCTGTTTGTGCACTTTGCCATGCCATGCCTCATTAAACCGGACATGCATCATACTTGTTTGCGCATCGTGTCATGCTTATGTGGTGGTTGTTTACTATGTTGTTTGCTTCTTTCCGGTGTTGCTTCTTCGGGTTGGTTCCGATAACGTTGCGTTTGTGAGGATCCGTTCGACTACGTCTGTTTGTCTTCTTAATGGACTCGTTCTTCTTCCTTGCGGGATCTCAGGCAAGATGACCGTACCCTCGAAATCACTTCTATCTTTGCTTGCTAGTTGCTCGCTCTTTTGCTATGCCTATGTTGCGATACCGACCACTTGCTTATCATGGCTCCCATATTGTTAAACCAAGCCTCTACCCCACCTTGCCCTAGCAAACCGTTGTTTGGCTATGTTACCGCTTTGCTCAGCCCCTCTTATAGCATTGTTAGTTGCAGGTGAAGATTGAAGCTTGTTCCATGTTGGAACATGGATATTTTGTTGGGATATCACGATATATCTTATTTAATTAATGCATCTATATACTTGGTAAAGGGTGGAAGGCTCGGCCTTATGCCTGGTGTTTTGTTCCACTCTTGCCGCCCTAGTTTCCGTCATATCGGTGTTATGTTCCCGGATTTTGCGTTCCTTACGCGGTTGGGTTATAATGGGAACCCCTTGACAGTTTGCTTTGAATAAAACTCCTCCAGCAAGGCCCAACATTGGTTTTACCATTTGCCACCTAGCCTTTTTTCCCTTGGGTTAGGCCAGACCAAGGGCCATCTTTATTTTAAACCCCCCCGGGCCAGTTCTTGTCTAAGTGTTGGTCCAAACTAGAGCCCCATGCAGCGCCACCTCAGGGAAACTCGAGGGCTGGTTTTAGTTGTACGGATTGCTTATCTAGTGTTGCCCTGAGAACGAGATATGTGCAGCTCCTATCAGGATGTCGGCGCATCGGGTGGTTTTGCTGGACTTGTTTTACCATTGTCGAGGATGTCTTGTAACCGGGATTCCGAGTCTGATCGGGTCTTCCCGCTAGAAGGAATATCCTTCGTTGACCATGAGAGCTTGTCATGGGCTAAGTTGGGACACCCCTGCAGGGATTTGAACTTTCGAAAGCCGTGCCCGCGGTTATGGGCAGATGGGAATTTGTTAATGTCCGGTTGTAGAAAACCTGAAGTTGACTTTAATTAAAATACATCAACCGCGTGTGTAGCCGTGATGGTCTCTTCTCAGCGGAGTCTGGGAAGTTAACACGGTGTTGGAGTTATGCTTGACGTAGGTTGTTCTAGGATCATTTCTTGATCATAGTTATTTGACCGTGCTTTTGCCTTCTCTTCTCGCTCTCTTTTGCGAATAGGTTAGCCACCATATATGCTAGTCGCTTGCTGCAGCTCCACCTCATACCTTTACCTTACCCATAAGCTTAAATAGTCTTGATCATGAGGGTGCGAGATTGCTGAGTCCCCGTGGCTCACAGATACTTCCCAAACCAGCTTGCAGGTGCCATTGAACCGTGCAGATGACACAACCAAGCTCAAGGAGGAGCTCGATGAAGATCTTGTTCTTTGTGTTGTTTCGTTCTAGTTGATCAGTAGTGGAGCCCAGTTGGGGTCGATCGGGGACCTTGTCGCATTTGGGGTTCTTCTTTTATTTTGGTTCCGTAGCTGGACCTTGATTGTTTTTGGATGTTGTAATGCTTTATTCATGTATTTGTGTGAAGTGGCGGTTCTAAGCCAACTATGTATCTCTTTTCCCTTATGTATTACATGGGCTGTGTGAAGATTACCTCACTTGTGACATTGCTTTAAATGTGGTTATGCCTCTAAGTCGTGCTTCGACACGCGTGAGATATAGCCGCATCGAGGGCGTTACACAGCGGGGCCAAGGTGCAAACAGATTGGAGGAGAAGGATAAACTTGACCGGTCATTCCTCCAATCAAAGCCGTAATTTCTGTCTCTAAACGCAACAATTAATCCAAACAACTAAGAGATGCCGTTTTAGCTACCATGCAGGTCCACGTATTAACTCGCATGCAAACCAACTTTGATTTCTTGACTGATCAACGCGTAGTTGCGCTCCATGCATTGGGTTTCCAGGGGAGATAACAAGGCAGAGTAAGGAGCGTTTTGTTACATTGCTTAGGCTGGTCATAGTGGTGAGTAACTTGGACTACTACAACATGCATATGTTACTAGTCTATGTTACTACTACGCGAAGTTTGCCGTCGGAAGCGAGCTGATCTGGCTCTCCTGAGCTAGCAAGGTTTTTTCTAGCCCACCCAAGCTATCTAGCCCACAAAAGCTAACATATTTTAACAATTACAAACGCCTAACCTTGCCCGGCTATGCTATAAGATGTTCTTGCTAAGGATCCAAATGCTCCCGGAGTAACAATGCTCGCTAGCAACGAGGCCAGGAGGGGATTGAGATGCAAAGTTAATGGACGACGCCTAAACATTTTGGGAATATCTGATTTCCGTAGGATGACTTAACACCTAGACAGAGGGATTACTACTCCTCAGTCCAAGTTTGATGGAATATTTGTCACCTCTTCTCTTCTTGTACGTACTCCATTTGTATCTCACCTCCTGTGGCTTCGCACTCGCACGATTTTCCTATTCTATGGACCTGTGTGTGCGTGTGCGTGTGCGTGTGTGTGTTTAACATCATGTGGGTGTTAGAGAGAGCGACAGATCAACCTACTCCTACACAGAGATGGTGTGTAGTGTATGATGTTAGCCACCAGAGTCAGTGCATCCTCTCGTTTCTGGGCTTCCGGTAGGGACAGGCGGACAGCTGCCACTCCCAAAGCCCACCCAAAGCCCCTCCATCGCCCGCGCGCGCTTCCCGCCCGAAATGGTCAGTGTCGCACTCATGCCCGGGCAGAGCAGACACGACCTCTCACTGGTGTCTACGTTGAAGGGAGAAGCGGATTCAAGAGTGATGGTTGCTTTGTCCGTCCAACTTACTGCTAGGTCTATGTGATTTGATGGCTCATTGGTCATTATTACTGAGGTGGTAGGACTGCTGGATGTCCCACGCTTTCGGCGAAAGGAGGTACTACTAGATTACAATTTTCTCCATTCTTACGGTGGAGGAGTGCAAGAGCAGTGAAAACATGCAGGCTCAGTGATTACATGGCCCACCTCACACTATCACCATATTTTCTGGACACCGTGCGACACCTAACTCTTTACATAGTACTCCCTCCGTTCCTGAATATAAGTCTTTGTAGAGATTCCACTAGGTGGACTACATACAGAACAAAATGAATGAATCTACACTTAAAATGCATCTATATACATCTGTATGTGGCTCATGGTGAAATCTCAACAAAGACTTATATTTAGGAACGGAGGAAGTACTTGTATAGTACGTACTGTAATTTATCAGCGAGATAGTACAATGCGGTATGTGCGATTCAAGATTGCTGGGACTAGTTGATGAGACATAAACTCATCACAAATACAGTACGTAGAAGCCAGTAGAGGTATGTGCGCAAAGAAGTAGAGAAATATCCACATGGAGTGATGTGGGCAGCTGTAGCAATGGTGCAAGCTGGCTATAAAGGGCGTTGTACCTGAGGGATGTCGGGACGTAGCTCAACCTAGAGGAGGGTGGCAGGAGGAGGAAACTACCCACGTCGCGGCAGTGAGTAATGGACGAAGGCAACCTCACCAGCTTTGTGAGAGAGAATGGTGGGGACCCCTGATCGAGACGTGCCGACAGTGGGTTTTCGCCGTCGGCGACGGCGACCGCATCTACACTAAGCATCCACCCCTTCCCCCGGCGGACGTGATCTGCCGGGATGTTAGTGATGTGGCCACAGTGGTTTTGTGCCAGAGAGCGTGAAAACTGAAGAGAGCAACCCCAGCAAGCAACCGTGTAGGCTTGTCCTGCCTATGTATACACTGGATCGGTTTCCTTTTCTCTCCATATGAACCTATTTATATTGCGTACGTGCCACTGAAGAAAAAAAACATTATTTATAAGTGACGCGGCACCTACTACTCGTTCTCCTATAAACCTCGCGCTTGGCATCTCCAAACTATTAACCTTGCGATTGGCTCTTCGCCTCTTTGGGAAGCCGAGCAATAATGGTATTGCAATATATATCGTTTGGGCTATATGAGACCGAATGAATTGTTGCACGTCCACCACATGGCGAGGGCAAGTGCGTACTATTACATCCGTTTCAATATGGACTACATACGGAGCAAAATGAATGAATCTACACTCTAAAATACATCTATATACATCAGTGTTTGGAGTATGTACTAGTAGTTCATATTGAAATCTACTAAAGGACATATATTCCAAACAATATGATAATCTCTCTAACCAAGGTAGGGATGAGGAGTAAACGGAGGGAGTACTAGTAAAAATTTCTCCTCGTCCTGCGAGCCACCGCGCGTGTGGGCGAGGGAGCGGGTGTACTAAGCAAGCTTCTCCTCGTTCTGTGAGTTGACGAGACACATCAAAAGTACTCCAGTGTATAGAGCCTTGCCTCTAAGGTAGGCCCCACATGGTTTGCCTCTTTTTTAACATAACGCGTCAAGTTGCAATTTGTTTGTTCACCCGTGGTAGACGATCGTCCCTCCATCTAGTGGACAACCAGTACACGTGTCAAGTTACCACGTGGGCTGCCTTTTCATAAAGAAATGAGCTCCACCGTGTACCGGCGCGGGTGTGGTTGGGAAAGAGACGGGAGTACATGCGCCGTGCGTGCACCTCTTCTCTTCGTGCATGTCCCCCACCTACGTAGGTGTCTGTGAGACATACAAACCTAGACAAATGGCTTGTGCGTTCGTGAATGTATTTGTGGGAATATGTGTCGATGACATCTCAAACAAATTTTTGCATGCAATGTGTGTGAAATGGAGGCCTATCCATATCATATATAGAGGGTCGGGCGATCCACAAGAAAAGGGGTCATAGATATCGATAGAGTCGAAGAGAGGATCAAGTGGGTGGGTGCGAGATCGATGAAGAGAGCCATCGAAATTGTGTGTGTGTGCAAGTCAAAGATATAGGGCGACTGACCTAGCTACCAGAACGTCAGAGGGCATAGGTCAAGTTTGTGTGTGGCAGGGAGACATGACTAGAGCACTCGATGTATCGGTGTGTGTGTGTATGTGCAAGGGGGTGGGGGGAGGGGTAGGCAGAGGCCTAACTATAGAGGTAGAACGACTCGTATATGTGTTGAGAAGGAGAGACCCAGCTATGTCTTGAGGGAGATCGGTCGACGTCCATACATAACTAAAGGATGGGAAATAGGATGGGACAGAGAGAGAGAGGGAGGGAGAGAGGTAGAGTGCTGGATGGGTGATGGGGTTGCTTCTCGAAGATGGTGGGAGAGGTCTACTAGACAAACTGAGGATGGAACTGCAATATTATCAATAAGAGTGGGGATGTGTTTCTATGTGTGCCTGTGCGTGATAGATCTGTCGGGACACATCCATGGATGATGAAGGGGAACCATGTGTTTGGTAAGCAAATCTAACTAGATCAGTAGATCAATTGTTGTTTGTCGGAGGAAGGGAGAGACACAACTAATGAGGTAGATCGATCGACGTGTGGGTAAAACGAGTTAAAAGGACCTAGCTAGCTATATGTATAGAGGGAGATCGTTCGGTGTACGTCCATTTGTTAGAGGCAAATAAGGCCCGACGAGACGGATAGACAGAGAAAATGGAGCTAGGAGGTGGTGTGAGAGGCCCAGCTACTAGCTAGATAGGGGGAGGAGTGTGTGGTTGTGAGATTGATGAAAAGAGGGGCGAGAGTTTACACGTGTGTGGGACCGTATGAGAGACACGAGGCAAGGACACATAAAGGAGATTGAAGGTGCGTGTGTATGTTGTAGGCAGACATCGCTGGAGAGGTTTATCGATAGGTGTGTGTCGGAAAGGAGTTGTGGAGACTGGGAGAGCGACCTAAAGAAAAAATGAATGTGCGCGATGGATAGAATGCTGAGGGAGGGGGAGGGGGAGGAGGGCGTGTGCATGCACGAGAGAAAGTTAGTGGTAGCTACAAAGGTTAGAGGATTGTGTGGTTGTAAGAGACTAACAAAGATCATAATTTGATATGAAAGTGGATTCATATATTTGAACAAGAGATCATAGTGTTTTAAACATATGCATGCATGAATATAGCGGTGATACGCATGTTGTGGTTTTGCACATGTTATACCATAATGTGATAATGCATGGCGTTCGCAACTCACAGCTAAATGTCAAACAATCTAAACCATACTATACATCGAACAATCTCACATTTTATTTGAATTTGTGATAATGCGTGGCGTTTGCAGCTTACAACTAAATATCGAACAATCTAAACAATAGTATATATCGAACATTCTCACATTTTATTTGAATTTGTGGTAATGTGTGGTGCTTGCAACTCACATCTAAATACTTGTAGGCATTGGGGGCGGGGCACCATACATAATGTGATAAACACATTATACATATGTGACATGGTTTAGTTTGTGAAGATCTAGCTAGAGCTTGAAATGTAATATGATTTGTAATCAACATAAAGTGGATTCAAAAAATCGAGTTCGAGTTCATATAGTACACATAGTTCATATGTAACTCGAGACTAATCATGTGGTGTGCTGTGAAGATAATACACAAATGATTGTTTAACTTGACAATAATGATGATTGTAGATCTTAATAAAATAGAGAAACGAATTCAAATGCTTTGACTTCACAACAATCATTATTGTAGATCTTATTCAAATAGAGAAACGAATTCAAATTTAGTTCATATTGAAGCGGTAGTATATACGTTTGCAATGCACTAAAACGTTCATTTGAGTACTAGGTTGCATGCATTATACACGTAGCGAAATATTTTAATTGAACATAACATGAATTCAAAGTTTTGAATGACATTTGTAGTGCGAATTGATTTGGTACAGTACACGTTAGGCTTGTCCGGAAATTTCAACCCGCGCCTTGTTAGCCCGAAATATTTAAGATATATTTTTGTCTCGTTGTGCTCCGACAACTCCCTCCATCTCAACCCGCGCCTTGCTATTCCAAAATTACAACGCGCGCAAAAACTCCCACCTCCTGTGAAATCCCAACACGTGAAATGCCCGTGATACCCCTAAACCGAAAGAACCGCCTCAAATTCGGTGGGGGTACTTTCATAACTTACTCCACATTTCGGACAAGCGCGTCCCTAAGCCATGGTTCCCCACTCCCATCCCATCCGCCCACCCATTTGTACACCAAGGCCGGGAAAACCCGAGAAACCCCACACCCTCCTTCGTCCACCACCCAGCCGGAGCCTCTTCCCCGATGATGTCGTCCACAACAACACCTCGACGTCCCTCATCCACCGTATCGGATGAGGATCCTTCGTCGACCTGGTCATCCCGCCGGTTCAGCCACCCCATCCTCCACCTCCAAGGAGCGGCCCCGATGTTCCCCTCGTCTTTTGCGCCACCTGCATTCCCACACCGCCGTCTTCACCTGCACCACCGGAAGAGCATCATCATCAATGTTTCCTCGGATGAAGCTGCGACCTAATCGGCGCCACCAAAGAGGTTGTACACTAATCGCCGCATTTTCTTCTTTATTTGATCTCACGATGCTGCCAGCGCTCGGTCCCGAGCCGACACGGCGCGGCTCCATCCACAGTGGTGTCGCCTGCCACTTCCTCCACGGCCTCGCTCCCTCGGCGACGGCGTCCACATCAGTAGGAGCTGCTGCTGCTTTAGCTCTCGCTCAAGCTGCTACTCTGCTCTTGCTCTCGGTCCCCTGCCTAGTCTGCTCTTGCTCTTGCTCTTGCTCACGCTGCTGCTCTCACCATTGCTCTTGCTTGCGATGCTGCGCCGATTTAGCTACATTTCAGTCGACTGAATCGACTTTTGGGTTAGTCGATTTTCATGGGGTGAGGGGGGCTCACCGGAGTTAAGGAACAACCAGCCGCAGCGGGGAGGGGGGCTCGCCGAAGAGGTACCCCACTATCTATCTTAGGGTTTAGGGTGGGCGGGTGGTCGCCAACGGTGGTGGGGCGGTGGCGTGGGGATCGCCGGAGAAAAAGCTCGGCACGGGGGGGCCTACAGGGACGGTCGGGGCAGTGGTGGACCGGCGGTGGGGAGTGTTTTCGGGGCGAGCGGGGCGATGCACCGCCGGCCGCGGGCGGCGATGGGCGGCTGTTTGGCCGGTGGTGGCTGGCGGCTCACGGGGGTGGAGGTTGAAGATGAACTGTAGGCCCTTGATTTCGTATCCAACGGTTGCAAAATCGACTGACCAGAGATGAAAAAGTCAGTCGACTGACATGTAGCCTCACCTCTAGTGCGTTCAGTTTCGACAGTAAAATTCAGTCTCGACAGTAAAATTCAGTTTCGACAGTTAAGTTCAGTTTCGATAGTAAAATTCAATTTTGATAGTTAAGTTCAAAGATGAGCAGCTGATGTATACATCTAGCACTTTGTGGTTATGTATTCTACGTCATCTATTGGAGATGCTGTTAGAATTCCACTCAGGTTAACGTTGTCTCTCTTGTCCTGCTTCAGCCTCGGTATCGTACAACTCACCGGAGCTGCTCTAATGATGAAACCCTCCATCACAGCGGGGCAGTACCTCGGGCTCCATCTCCAGATGCCTAAGATCTTCTTCCCCTCCTCCGATAGCCAAGTCAGCCAGAGCATCCTCACCGGCCAACCCAATCACGCTGAGATCGACATGGCTTCACCAAAGAGGTTGTACACTTGTTGCATATCTTTTTTACTCTACATGTTATATATATTGTCCACTAAGCACATGGAGTAACGGGAAATACGATCATTTTATCCTACTATATGACAAGCAGTGAGGTACCAGACAACCTAGCTATCCGTGATGGACTCTCTTGAACGCCATCATTATTTATCTCTGCGCGTTTGAGCTGTGCATTTGTTGATGGCCCTGGGAGTTGAGCTAGTAGGGCAGTGGCATGGGTCCAAAGTAATAGAAGTAGCACAAAAACATTTTTTTAGTGTACGCTTTTCCTTGCTCAAGCCTGCCTACTGGAATCGCCTGTGCTTGAAAGGAAAAGTGAATGAAAAACATGGGAATTGGAAAGTTTTGTATGGTACTACTTTTCACGAATTTGGTGCAAAGGAATGGAGCAAAGGAAAACTGTAAGATTTGTTCCTTTATTGTCTCCTTGAAAGAAAAACTGTAGGAATTTTAATTTCCACTTGTCCTCCTTTTCAAATTCATATTCATGAAGCACAAGACAAAGAGATAGTAGCATAATAGCATTATATCCGTCATTTTCTTGTGGTTTGACTTAATCTCACCATCCTTCTTTGCATCATGTGATCTTCCAATTCTTGTGAACCAAACACCCAGATTGGCAGAAATCCTCTGTTTTGCACATGCATTCCTACCCTATTCATGTCTATTTCCTATCCCTGCATTGTTAGAATCCTCAAATTCAAACAAGCCCTTACACAATTACTTCTATTACAGATATTTGTCAAACAAAACCTTGTGTGGTTTGTCCTGCTCCTGCGGTGCTGTGTTCCACCCCAGCTCAGCTGCTCCAATGATGGAAGGGTTCACCACAGCAGGGATCCGCTCTCCAGACTGTCTTTCGCCGCCTCAGCTCTTCTTCCCCGCCGCTGGCAGCCACGACAACTGCATTACCATCATCAACTGAGCAGATGACCTTGAGGACTACATGGGTCCGCAAGAGAGGTCGCACTCTTTCGTGTCTGCTTACGTTATGCATCGCTTAATATGGTGACATGCTACTTTATCGTTGTTTTCACCTATTAGACTCCGAGTCAGGTCCAAACTTATGCTGAAACTTGAGTTTTTAAATGGTTGTGGGGTACATATTGGGGCATCAATTAGTACTGTCTGTCTACTATCTGGTTAATCTCGGGTGTCTACTATGAGTTTCATGTTGGGTGCAAACAAACATTAAAGGAGCCATTATCTGTATTTTTTTAACTAAAGCTATTATCTGCCTGCTATCATTGGTTTTGGGTCTATCCACAGTTTGCTACCATCACTCTCGATTTGTGCATGCACTCCTTACATAATCTCACTATGTTTTATTCCTATGCATGTCAGTTATTGTACACAATGGAACTGAACATGTAGAGCAAAAGAGACGAGCCTTGCGTGGCAATAAAATTTCATGCAGACGTCGCTCCATGGTGGGTGCAAAGGCAGCCCCCCTCCACCCATTTCCGATCATAATCAAGAGGAAGATAACTATTCTGAGGGGGATTCAGAAGCAGAAGACCATCCTATTTACCCCATGAGGTCTTCGCTCTAACTTGGCCTGCTGATGTTGGTTATATCATGCATATGGTGCCTTGCATTGCTTACCTTATACATCAAATATGTCAAATGCTTAGTTTAGACATGCTTTCTATGAATGCCATCTATTTAGTTTATTCATCGTTTATGTGAATTATGCAATGCCATCTTGTTTAGCCAGGCATCATATATGTGAATTTTGCAAGTCCATCCTGCTTAGCCAGTCATCTTATATGTGAATTATATCAGGCCATCCTTTTTCTGTTACGTATTACATTTGTCAACAATGTTAGTACATTCAACTACTCTTCATGTGCATCAGCCATTTGACATGGTGATGGAAAATTCTGGAGTGAAAACAAGGTCTTCAGAGCAGACTATGCTATCTGACGAAGCGCATATCTCGCTGGTTACGGATAGCTCCTCAGAGGAGGATTCAGAGACAGATGACCAGTCCTATCCCCCCCCGAGGTGTATGCTCTAATTAACTTGGCAGGGTTATGTTGCTCATATAGTGTGTTTGGTGTCTTGCATTGCGATGTCATTTGATTATTTTAGACATGCTTTGTGTGAATGCCACCTGTTTAGTGTCTAATTACCATATATTGGAATTATGCATTGCCATCTTGTTGCAAGACATTATATATGTGAATTATGCAATGCTATCTTGTTGCAAAGGCATTATATATGTGAATTATGCAATGCCATGATGTTGAGACAATCATCATGTATGTGAATTATATCATGCTATCATTTTTTTGTATTATGTATTCCATTTGTCAACAACGTTTGTATATTCAACTACTCTTCCTGTGCATCAGCCATTTGAAGCGGTGATGGAAGTATCTGGAGTGAAAACAAGGTATTCAGAGTAGACAATGCTACCTGCTAAAGCAGACATCTTGCTGGATACAGAGAGCTCCTCAGAGGAGGATTGAGAGACTGATGACCAGTCCTATTTCCCCCCTCGGGTCTATGCTCAAACTTGGCAGGGCTATATTACCCATGTCATGCATGTTGTCTCGCATTGCTTAGTTTTTACATCATATATGGATTGCCATCGGCTTACTTGCTTACTATATAAATCATATATTTGAATTATATCATGCCATCATGTTTACATACACAACATCTATCTGAATTATGGCATGGCAACCCATTTAATAAAGACATCATATAGTTATATCATCTCATCCTGTTTAGTGTTTATAGTCATCATATTTTGAATTATGTCATTCTATCCGGGAATTATATCATGCTATCATGTTTCCATAGGAGGCGTGTATGTGAATTATGGCATGCCAACCTATTTAATAAACACATTATATAGTTATATCATGTCATCCTGTTTACATAGTAATCATATTTTGAACTATGTCTTTCCATCTTTTCTAGTTAGCCATCATAATGTGAAACTGTATCATGCTATCCTGTTTAGTTAGCCATCATATATGTGAAATTGTGTCTTGCTATCCTGTTTGGTTAGAAAACATAAGTGCGAATTATTTCATGCCCTCTTTTATTCCCCACTATCCATTGCACCTGTCTATCATACAATGTCTGTACATTCAATTACTTTTCTTGTTTATCAACCATTTGAATTGGAGAGGGTGATGACAGTATCTAAGGGAGTAACAACACGGTCTTCAGAAAAGATAGTGCTACCAGTTGATGCAGATAGAACCACAGTTGTACTTGCCCAAGAACCAGCCCCATCACACATAACCCAGACTCTTGCAGATTGTACCCCTACCCAGTTGGACAGAGAACCAGCTACACCCCTTCTAAACCCAACCCCTGTAGATAGTAACCCAATTCCAGTTGACACAACACTGTCTCCACCACAGAGCACCAAAACACGAGCAATTAGGAAGGGAACTGCAGTGTCCAAAGCACGAGGACCACCACTCTGAATCCCAACTCAACGCTTAAAGGAGAAGAAGAATTATTCTCAGGTCAGGTTTTGTAGCTATGGTTCATACTCCTTTGCTGTTGCATCACTGTATTTACTCTGACCAACTATTTTCAAATTTGAAGGATGGAATTGAAACTCCAATGGTGCAACAGGTATGTTTTAAACTTGTTTCTTTAACTGGTTTACTGTTGTAACTTCCTCTATATTGATTTCAGTTTCAATTGAATAAACAGTTATGTTTTCATGTCATGCACATTACAAGTGTCTCTATAGTTTCCCACACTTATATTCTGTCTATTCTGCTTTGTCTTGAACAAATATTATTTGAACTCTGTCTCTATCTTGACTTGGCAACAAAAACTAGAATGATATAGACCATAAAGTGACCATGGTACATAGATATATGTTTGTTTCATGATGTTATCCTGTGCACTTTACTACTGAACTGATTTACCAAAATGAGTTTCATATACAACATGGTAAACCTGTGACATGTCTGCTTGTTTCTCTTTTAAAATGCGGACAAAATATTGGAGAACAATACCCCGTTATGCAATGGTGAAGGAAGTAATGCAGATAAGGTTCAAGATAGAGAGACATCCCTGTTGGTCTCCAAGAAAGCTGATAAAAACTACCTTGATGACAGTGAAGAACCCAGAAGTCCTGTCTTGATGTAGTGTTCGAGTTACTGGCCACTACTGCTGGCACAAGCTCTTCGAACTCGCCGCCTAAATCAGTTCGTCTTCTTGAGTCTCAGCTTCAAGTTGAAAGACATCGATCAGATGTGTTGCGACAGGAAGCTGAAGGACCGAGGAAGTCCCTGCGGAATTCAGATGCATACTTTCTGGCGCAACAGCAAGCGCTGGAGGATTTAAGCGCCAAACAAGAGAATGTTAATAAGCTTGCTAAGCATCTTGCCAGCATTATGGGTACCCATGATATTGTTTCTTGAGATCTTCTGAAGTGGTTTCAGTTCTGGACTTGTTTTGCTGCGGCATTTATTTGCACTGGTCGCCAACTTTGACAACTAGTGTATATGATATGCTGCTTTGTTCCCTATATTTGCACTGGTGGCGAACTTTGATGCCGAGTGAATGTAATATGTGTAATAGCCGTGATAGCCTAGCGTAAGTTGCTTGCTTATTTATTTCCTTGTTGTCTTGTTTATTTGTTTGCTTGTAGTCAGTGATGTTCTTTTTCCGCGGTTTGCTAGTGGTCTCAATAAACTATTTTTTTAAACTAGGCCACAATAACCATGGGCTACATATTTACAATAGTGACACTAGGCCTTCTACGAGCCGTAGAAACAATGGGCCTTCTACGGGGCGTAGAGACAATGGGCCTTCTATGGGCCGTATCATCAATGGGCCTTCTACGGGCCATATCATCAATGGGTCTTATACAGGCCGTATGATCAATTGCCCAAACATGGGCCAATAACATACCGCTTTATGGCCATAAATAGGCTAGAGTTGGAATCGTCCATACATGGGCCGACAATAATGGGCCATTGTTAATCGGTCGTATTTGATGACGCTATGAAAACGGCCCAACGTATTAACAGGCCACAAATGGGCCGACTGTAAGCACAGGCTGATTTTGGCCCACAAGCAAAAAATGACAGTAACGGGCCGTAAGTAACCGAATGTTGGAAATGAGCGCAAGAATAAATGGGCCCTGAGAAGGCCGAAAGATAACATGGCCTAGAAATGGCCCAACGGAATAATGGGTCGTTAATGGGTATAAAGTGATACATTCTTCATTATGGGCCAGTTTTACCACGGGCTGTTAATGGGCCGAGGGTTACTAAGGGCCTCATATGGGCCAAAAGACGTCACGGGCCATACATGGGCCGGAAGTTAAAACGGACTGGAATTATATTGGACGGCCCATATGACGCTACCAGGCCTAATTCGGATAGGCTGTAAACAGGCCTTGGGTTAGCGGGCTGTAAATGGGCTATATTCGAATAGGCCGTTAACAAGCTTGCCGTGGGCCGGCCCGCCACCTTTTGACCAAGTCAAATGGGCCGGCCTTTTCACAGTAATGGGCTTCTGTTGGGCCGTGCCACGTGTCAATGTATCATAGGCGCTTTGTGTCCAATGAGTGGATGACATCTGTCACAATGGTGAGCCGACACGTGTTTGCTCCAGCCAATGATGATTTTACACGTGGAAAATCCCCATTGGTCGGGGCTGTTAACGGGTTATCGGATCCAAAACCGGACCCGATAGCTTAACGGCATTCCGTTACGATGGATGCCACGTGTCGGTCACCCTTAACGAAAGCACTTCTATGACGCGCGATTTATCGTCATGGAAGTGGACACTTCTGTGATGATAATTTTGGTAATGTCAGGGAACACTTCTACGACAACACAGGTATGACTATCTTGATTTGTCATAAAATTGTCATGGATGTACATGCATGACAGAAAACGTGACCTACTGTGACAAACACGTATCATCACGGAAGTGTATTTTTTTGTACTGGCCTAACGGCAAGCAGAGCTTGACGAGGGACGCGAGCAGAGGACGACACAGTGATACGTGGCAAATAAGACGAACTTTGCGAGCGATGTCGGAGACATCAAGCACGAATCAGATTAGAGTTGCATGTGCGATACGTGGCAGACAGTTGATCCATCAGAGCTGTTTGTGATGGAATAAGCCGTGTGTGTTGCGTGCAAATGCTTGCTAGTGTATAACCTTAAATTTAACCAAAAAATGTTAATGCATGTTACAAAAATTGTATAGCTGTAAACTATGTTCAAATATGACTCCAACGATATAATCGTCGGTGATCCCGTTGCCACGCATCCCCACAAGTTCCCGCGCAAGCTTCCCGCCCGACTCCGTGAAATCCCCCAAAATCCCAATGCTTACCAGCCTGCTATAAAAACCCTCACGACCGGCGAGTCCTGCATCGCATTTTCCCCTCCCTCCCTGTAGCTTATCTCGTCTGCTTCTTCCACAATCACCAATGGCACCAGTCCGTTGTTGTTTCTTAGCCACTCCGCCATCATCCGAGGACAGCTCCAGCTGGGAGGCTACACCGTGGTGGCGGCACAGTCCCTGGCATAGTGTAGTGCGCATGGTGTCCCTGTTGGATGTGCGCGGAACACCCACCACACGATCCGCCGCCGCTACCCATCGACAGCTATTGCCGGCCGCCATTACCGCCACACCACCGTCAAAAGCCAGGGCCATCTCCCACTCCGCGGCCGCGGCCTGAAGGCGGGAGGTGTCCATCGTGGCCGCAACCCCACTGCCGGTCACCGTGGCCATTACCCGCTCCGCCACCGCGGCACGAAGGCGGGAGGTGGTGGTCATGGCTGCCACCTCATCATCGGCCGCTGTGGCCGCCAGCCCACCGTCGACCGCCGGGATCATCACCCGCTCCGCCATCTCCGCCCGAAGGAGGGGGTGGAGGTGGAGGCCCGCACGTGCGTCAGCGACCTTGCGCGCTACATCGAGTTCCTGCGGGAACAGGTGGAGCGCCTCATCGAGCATGCAAAGAGCCTTACCGCAGCCATGGTCGTAGCACACGCTGACGCAGAGGCGAGGAATCTGGAGATCTACGAGCAGTCCGGCCACTTCGAGAGGGATCGTCTGGAGCGGCAGTGGGCGTTCGAGCTGGCGAGCGTCGCTGAACGTGCAGCAGCGGCAGGCACCGTATTGCATTTGTGCATCTCGTCAGTAGGCTCCTCCTCCTCCTCTGCCTCTTACTGAGCACGCTCAGCAGAGGAGAGGCTGCCGGAAGTAGCACAAAGCCCCTCGGTGGTAGTATGTAGTAGTATTTAGGGGCTATTTTGTTCAATTCATTTGACTATAGATGTGTGGTCGAACTGTACAACGTACTTAAAATTAGCTAGTATATATAGTTGAACTAGCTATTTCAGTACGTGGTTGGCAACAATTGGGGAATAATTTCTAGCTTAATTACTGAATTTTAGTTGCAAAAATTACATAATGCTAATGATTTCTAGGTGCATATTTTGACAAATCACGGTGTTACAAGGATTGACAAATGGCAACGTTACTAGATCAACAAATGTAAATCTTTCCAGTTTGACAAATGGCAACATACCCAATATGACAAATGCAAATCTTATCAAATTGTTTGTACGTGGTTGCACATGGGTCATCCAGAACAACCATTTACGTTGAAGGGATACACAAATCCTGCATTCCTCTCACTTTGCATACGGGTGTTCTATCTAAATCGTTTGCGATCAAGAACTGCAGAAATCCTGCTCGGCACATTTTCTCTTGGCTTCCTGGGAAGCTGTCGGTTTGCATATGGCTATTCTAACTAAAATGTTTGCGATGAGTGTTTTATATTTAAAAATAGAATTAAACTGCGGTTTGGGTGCCATTAATGGAGAGGACGCGAGCAAGGCGGGCGGCCATGGAAATCAAAGGGCTCGCTTCCTAGTGAGCATGCACAGCGTACAGCTCACATGCTTCCTAGTGAGCCTGCACACACGAGGACAGCTTGCACGCCTCTCAGTCAGCCTGCGCACCGGACGACGCTCTCATGCCTCCCGTTCAGTCAAGGTTAAGCAGCTGTCCGCACGGCACCTCCTACAGCCATTAAAACCAAGACACGTGGCATCACATGAATGGTTAACATAATTTTGGATTTACTAGAATCAATGTTTCGTCGGCAATCAACGGTGCCCCGGTGTTTGAAATTCATGCCCATTTCTTGCATGGGACCAAAGCATGCAGCCAAGGACACATGTTTGATTTTTCAACCAATTTATATGCACTAGAGCATGTGCATGTAGTTCAAATTTGAATTATGCACATAAAATGCACTGAAAACTTAGTTAATGCATAAAAATGTCCAAACGAACCCCGAAAAATCAAAAAAATTCTCACAAGACTCCTGTTGTTCTATGTTGACACGACAAAAAAATTGAAAGCAATAAGAGGCAATGGATACCGTTTCGTCCCCAAAGGTGGGACGTTCCCTACCGAAAATCATCATGCTTGTTGTGAGAAGCATATACCCAAACCTGCCCCATATGGCACAAAATTTGTACCATGGCATGTTGATGCCGCTCCATGATAGCATGCCAAGTTTCATGAATTTCAGACTAGTTTTGGATTTACTAGAATTGAAAAACTAGGCATCTCAATGTTTTGCCGGCAATCAACGCCGCCCCGGTGTTTGAAATTCATGCCCATTTCTTGCATGGGACCTAAGCATGCACCCAAGGACACAGATTTGATTTTTCAACCAATTTATTTGCACTACAGCAAGCAAATGTAGTTCAAATTTGAATTATGCACATAAAATGCATTGAAAACTCAGTTAATGCATAAAAATGTCCAAACGAACCCCGAAAAATCACAAAAATTCACACAACACTCCTGTTGTTCTATGTTGACATGGGAAAAAAATTTGAAAGCAATAAGAGGCAATGAATATTGTTTCGTCCCCAAAGGTGGGACGTTCCCTACAAAAACCATCATGCTTGTTGTGAGAAGCTCCGGTTTGTGAGAAGCATATACCCAAACCTGCCCCATATGGCACAAAATTTGTACCATGGCATGTTGATGCCGCTCCATGATAGCATGCCAAGTTTCATGAATTTCAGACGAGTTTTGGATTTACTAGAATTGAAAAACTAGGCATCTCAATGTTTTGCTGGCAATCAACACCGCCCCGGTGTTTGAAATTCATGCCCATTTCTTGCATGGGACCTAAGCATGCACCCAAGGACACAGATTTGATTTTTCAACCAATTTATTTGCACTGGAGCAAGCAAATGTAGTTCAAATTTGAATTATGCACATAAAATGCATTGAAAACTCAGTTAATGCATAAAAATGTCCAAACGAACCCCGAAAAATCACAAAAATTCACACAACAGTCCTATTGTTCTATGTTGACATGGGAAAAAATTTGAAAGCAATAAGAGGCAATGAATATTGTTTCCTCCCCAAAGGTGGGACGTTCCCTACCAAAAACCATCATGCTTGTTGTGAGAAGCTCCGGTTTGTGAGAAGCATATACCCAAACCTGCCCCATATGGGACAAAATTTGTTCCACGGCATATTGATGCCGCTCCATGATAGCATGCCAAGTTTCATGAATTTTAGACGAGTTTTGGATTTACTAGAATTTGAAAACCACGCATCTCAATGTTTTCCGACAATCAACGGTGCCCCGGTGTTTGAAATTCATGCCCATTTCTTGCATGGGACCTAAGCATGCACCCAAGGACACAAATTTGATTTTTCAACCAATTTATATGCACTAGAGTATGTGCATGTAGTTCAAATTTGAATTATGCACATAAAATGCATTTAAAACTCAGTAAATGCATAAAAATGTCCAAACGAACCCCGAAAAATCACAAAAATTCACACAACACTCCTGTTGTTCTATGTTGACACGAGAAAAAAATGAAAGCAATAAGTGGCAATGGATATGGTTTCGTCCCAAAAGGTGGGACGTTCCCTACCGAAAACCATCATGCTTGTTGTGAGAAGCTCTAGTTTGTGAGAAGCATATACCCAAATCTGCCCCATGTGGGACAAAATTTGTACTATGGCATGTTGATGCCACTTCATGATAGCATGCCAAGTTTCATGAATTTCAGACGAGTTTTGGATTTACTAGAATTTAAAAACCATGCATCTCAATGTTTTGCCGGCAATCAACAGTGCCCCGGTGTTTTAAATTCATGCCCATTTCTTGCATGGGACCAAATCATGCACCCAAGGACACAGATTTGATTTTTCAACCAATTTATATGCACTGGAGCATGTGCATGTAGTTCAAATTTGAATTATGCACATAAAATGCATTGAAAACTCAGTTAATGCATAAAATTGTCCAAACGAACCCCGAAAATCACAAAAATTCACACAACACTCCTGTTGTTCTATGTTGACACGAGAAAAAAAATTGAAAGAAATAAGAGGCAATGGATATCGTTTCGTCCCCAAACATGGGACGTTCCCTATCAAAAACCATCATGCTTGTTGTACGAAGCTCTGATTTGTGAGAAGCATATACCCAAACCTACCCCATATGGGACAAAATGCGTACCATGGCATGTTGATGCCGCTCCATGATAGCATGCCAAGTTTCATGAATTTCAGACGAGTTTTGGATTTACTAGAATTTAAAAACCAGGCATCTCAATGTTTTACCGGTAATCAACGGTGCCCCGGTGTTTGAAACTCATTCCCGTTTCTTGCATGGGACCTAAGCATGCACCCAAGGACACAGATTTGATTTTTCAACCAATTTAGATGCACTGGAGCAAGCGAATGTAGTTCAAATTTGAATTATGCACACAAAATGCATTGAAAACTCAGTTAATGCATAAAAATGTCCAAACGAACCCCGAAAAATCACGAAAATTCACACAACAGTCCTGTTGTTCTATGTTGACATGAGAAAAAATTTGAAAGCAATAAGAGGCAATGGATATCGTTTCGTCCCCAAAGGTGGGACGTTCCCTACCGAAAACCATCATGCTTGTTGTGAGAAGCTCCGGTTTGTGAGAAGCATATACCCAAACCTGCCCCATGTGGGACAAAATTTGTACCACGACATGTTGATGCCGCTCCATGATAGCATGCCAAGTTTCATGAATCTCAAACATGTTTTGGATCCACTAGAATTTAAAAACCAGGCATCTCAATGTTTTGCCGGCAATCAACGGTGCCCCCGTGTTTGAAATTCATTCCCATTTCTTGCATGTGACCTAATCATGCACCCAAGGACAGATATTTGATTTTTCAACCAATTTATATGCACTGGAGCATGTGCATGTAGTTCAAATTTGAATTATGCACATAAAATGCATTGAAAACTCAGTTAATGCATAAAAATGTCCAAATGAACCCTGAATATTTCCAATTCATTTATGATCACTGCAGATAAAAGGTCTAGCAATTAAAACACCGTCCATGGCCTTTGTGGCCCCATTATGTAATTCAAATCAAGACCAAAAATCAAGTAGATCCCACACTGTTTATTATAACCAACCGTGTGAGATGCAGCACAAAATTTCTTCGGACCGTGTCTGAATAAGGGACCATGTCTAATGACACTTTGCGCGCCAGTTTTTTGGCTGAAGCGATTCCAAATTTTCGGCTTCCGTGGAAATATCTACCTCCCCGCCCACTCCCCCTTACCAAAAGCCACATTTCCCCTCTTTCCGCCTTCCTTTCCAAGTTGAAACTTTCACTCCTTTCTTGCAGCACCGCCGCCTCCTCGCCGGCGACCCTCCTTCACGCTGCTCGGCCTCGCCTATCCGGGCAAGTAATCCACACACGACCCCCATCCTCCTCCTCCTTCCACATCCCACATGGCCCGACCGCCGGCGCGAGCGCGACTCCTTCCACCCAAATCACCGACCCCTCCACCAAATAAGCGCCGGCCTAAGCCATGGTGCACGCAGTATAGCCAGGACCTCAAGGAGCATTTGGCAGCGGAGAAGAAAATCGCGGCCGCACGCGCGGATGAGGTCAGGATGGCTGCCATTCGTGCCGACCCCCAAATCTTGAAGAAGCACCTTGCCATTTTCTAGCTACGCCGGTTATGCATGCTCGGTTTACCCATTGCGTGTGCTGCTCCTGCATTTCCTTCACAAATTCTAGTGAATTGTGCTATCTAATTTTACCATGCAATCTGTTGCTCTAGTGTATATGTTCTATATCTTGTGCAGTGTGGTGCTCACTTAGTAACTGTTTTATTAATTAGTTGTCATCTTCAGTTAACTGTTTGGTTCAAATCAGCAAATGTGATGTTCAATTCTTCAGGCTGCAATTTTTTATTGTCTTCCATGTGAGAAATAATCGAATTTATCTTTATAAAATTGTGGGTGCATTCTGTTATTGTATACCATGTGAGGAATAAATTGAATTTGGTTGTAGTAAATACATGAGAAACAAATACAATTGCTACAATTGGCTGTAGTTAACTGTTTGTTTAACTATGTGATCTTCTATTAGGAGTATGTTTGTAACGCCCTCGATGCGGCTATATCTCCCACGTGTCGAAGCACGACTTAGAGGCATAACCGCATTGAAAGCAATGTCGCAAGTGAGGTAATCTTCACAACAACCCATGTAATACATAAGGGAAAGAGATACATAGTTGGCTTACAACCGACACTTCACACAATACATGAATAAAGCATTACATCATCCAGATACACACAAGGTCCGACTATGGAACCAAAATAAAAGAAGACTACCCCAAATGCTACACAGATCCCCGATCGTCCCAACTGGGCTCCACTACTGATCAACTGGAAACGGAACAACATAACGAATGCGAATCTCATTGAGCTCCTCCTTGAGCTCAGTAGCACCATCTGCTCGGTATCATTGGCACCTGCAAATTGGTTTTGGAAGTATCTGTGAGTCACGGGGACTCAGCAATCTCACACCTCGCGATCAAGACTATTTAAGCTTATAGGTAGGGTAAAAGGTATGAGGTAGAGCTGTAGCAAGCGACTAGCATATATGGTGGCTAACATACTCAAATGAGAGCGAGAAGAGAAGGCAAAGGCACGATCGATGAACTATGATCAAGAAGTGATCCTAGAACAACCTAAGTCAAGCATAACTCCAACACCGTGTTCACTTCACGAACACCGCCGGAAAGAGACCATCACGGCTACACACGCGGTGGATGCATTTTAATTAAGATCCACTTTAGGTTTTCTACAACCGGACATTAACAAATTCCCATCTGCCCATAACCGCGGGCACGGCTTTCGAAAGTTCAAAACCCTGCAGGGGTGTCCCAACTTAGCCCATCACAAGCTCTCACGGTCAACGAAGGATATTCCTTCACCCAAGACATTCCAATCAGACTCGGCATCCCGGTTACAAGACATCCTCGACAATGGTAAAACAAGACCCGCAAAGCCACCCGAATGTGCCGACAAATCCTGATAGGAGCTACACATATCTTGTTCTCAGGGCACACCGGATTGTCCAAGGTTCTGGTAGACCAGCCCAGAGTTGCCCCTGGTGGCCACCGGCAGCTGACAAGTTGGACCAACACTCAGAGGAGCACTAGCCCCGGGGGGTTAAAATAAAGATGACCCTCGGGAGCGCGACTCCCAAGGGAAAAGAAAAAGGGCTAGGTGGCAAATGGTAAAACCAATGTTGGGCTTTGCGGGAGGAGTTTTATTCAAGGCGAACTGTCAAGGGGTTCCCATTATAACCCAACCGTGTAAGGAACGCAAAATCCAGGAACATAACACCGATATGACGGAAACTAGGGTGGCAAGAGTGGAACAAAACACCAGGCATAAGGCCGAGCCTTCCACCCTTTACCAAGTATATATATGCATTAATTAAATAAGAGATATTGTGATAACCCAACAAAATATCCATGTTCCAACAAGGAACAAACTCCAATCTTCACCTGCAACTAGCAACGCTATAAGAGGGGCTGAGCAAAGTGGTAACATAGCCAAACAATGGTTTGCTAGGACAAGGTGGGTTAGAGGCTTGGCTTAACAATATGGGAGGCATGATAAGAAAGTGGTAGGTATCGCAACATAGGCATAGCAAAAGAGCGAGCATCTAGCAAGCAAAGATAGAAGTGATTTCGAGGGTATGGTCATCTTGCCTGAAATCCTGCAAGGAAGAAGAACGAGTCCATGAAAAAGGCAAACGGACGTAGTCGAACGGATCCTCACAAACGCAACATTATCGGAACCAACCCGAAGAAGCAACACCGAAAAAGAAGCACACAACATAGTAAACAACCAACACATAACCAAGGCATGATGCACAATCAAGTATGATGCATGTCCGGTTTAATGAGGCATGGCATGGCAAAGTGCACAAACAACACTACAAGTTAAGTGGAGCTCAATATGCATCGGGATGCATATTAACAAAACACCACATTCCATTATTTAGTTCTCTCTCGTTTATGTACTCAACAATATTAAATGTTGTTAAACATGGCAAGAGGGTGAAGCAAATGAAAACTACCTATCTAGGCAAGTCTAAATGAGGCCGGAACAACAAAACAACAAGTCCGGAAACTCCTCATGTGCATATTTTAGGTTTGGTACTGATCTTCCCTAAACCATATTTTAAAGTTGTTAAACATGCAAACTGATGCCACCATGTTAAACTATGCATTTTTCTACCCCATTTACATATAAAGATTGTTAGGTTTGGAGCTACGGTTATTAAGTTATGAATTAAAGCATTTTAATGAGTGATTTAAGCAAATTTAAACAAACGACATTTTAAACATTTTAAACATAGATGAAAGTGGCAAATTATTAATCTACACAAAATTTTAAGCAAGTTCCATATATTAAGTTTTTACAAAAGATGCACGGTTGGTGAGCTATGATATGCATGGAGCTTAGGGGTTTTTCTGCAAATCTGTAAACTCTAGAATAATAGAAAAAGCACAGACGCTAGAAAAAAACATACGCGGGCCAAGTTGGCTGGCCCAACAGGCACATGAGAGGGGGTTGGGCGCTGCTCACTTTGGGCCCTGGCCCAGTTCAGTGGATGAGGCGGGGCAGGCCAGATCTGGCTTGGGCTGGCTTGAGCTGGCCTTGGAGGCCGAAGGGGAAGCAGGTGCTGCGCGGTCAACGCGAGACAGGGGCGCCTCGTCCTCCCTGTAGAATGAAGCAGAGGAGGGGCTCGGCTAGGTCAACGCTGGCGCGAGGCAGAGTGGGACTTGGCGCGGCAGTGCTCGGGCGGACGAGGTGGTTCAAGCCAGGGCTTGGGACTGCTGCTACTTGGGTGTCTGGCGGCTATCAGCGCGAGGACGACGAGGAACGCCGGTGGGCTTGCTCCGAGACGAGGCAGATCGGCGAGAGGAGACGGGCGCGCAAGGGAGGGGGCTCAGCTGCAGAAGAGGTCTGGCGGGGCAGTTCGTGGAGGAGGGCACATGCACGGCTAAAGCCTCGGTGGACTTGGGCGGCGACGGAGCCGAATCTCCGGTGAAGCAGAGGCGCGCGAGGGAGGTTCACATCGCGTGGGGCTTGAGGCCGCAGGGCCCTGGTGGAGCGGTCGCCAGCGATGTTGGAGGCATTGGCTGGCTGGTCCTGGTCGTCGACGACGTCCTGCAGGGCACGAGGAGGCGGCTTGCCGTCGGTGGAGTCCCGGCGTGGAGACCAAGAGGAGGTGGCCTCGGGCATGAGCAAGGGATCGAGGGGAAGGCTCGGATGGAGTCTTGTTGGTTTGGGACCGAGGAGAAGGGGATCGGGGAGGATCCCGATATGATTTGAGTGTGCCGGCAGCAAGGGGGAAGGATGGGACATTGTCCCTAAAATTTAGGGTTAGAGTAGACTGAATATATAGTGAGTGGTTAGGTTAGGGTTACCTTGGTCCCTCTGATCGAAATCATATGGTCGCGAAATAAAATCTTAGGGAGTCCAAATGAGAAAACGGTGATGTTTTGTAGATGATTAGGGATGATTTGAACCCATCGGTGACGACTGCCCGGGTCGGGTCCGGGACAGCTTACGAACGCGCGCGCGAGGAGGTCCGACGCATTGTGCAAAGAGGGGTAGGCATGGGCCTAGGTGGACTGCGGAGAGCGGGTTGGTCTGAGGGAAGAGGGGAGAGATGCAGCCCGGCACGGTTTTTGGAGACCGAAAACGTCCGACGTTAGACCGGCAACGGTGCCGCTATAGTTATCCGTTGGGGCATCAAACAGACTCCAAATGCGATGAAACTTGACAGGCGGTCTATCTACACTATAATAAGACCGCACGCCAACTTTCATCCCAATCCGAGAACATTTTCTGGCCACTTACAAAATAATATCTCAGAGGTGCCGCGGGCACGTGCAAGTGTGTCTGGGCTCAGAACGGACAATGGACAGAACTGGGGAACCCGAATGGATGCAAGTTTTGAAAACATGAAGATGCAATGCGGATGATGACATGGCAAGATGCAACACGCAAGCAAAGACATGGCAACGACAGCGAATAACTGGACGACACCTGGCGCAACGGTGTCGGGGCATCACAACACTCCACCACTATGAGAGGATCTCGTCCCGAGATCTAGAATGGCACCGGAGGGAAAACAGAAGAGGAAGACAAGAGGTAAAACTAAGTTGCTTCTTTGACAAACGGGTGAAACCAAAGAAACCTTGTGATGTTGAATAAATTGAATGAAAGAAAACAACGGAGATGAACGAAGTTGTAAGCACTCCGTTATGAAAGTGGAACGAGGAACATTACTAGAACCTTGTAGGTTGAAAGACATAAGAAAAGGGTTGCAATGGACAAGAAGTATATACAAGCACTCCGGTTGAAAAACAAGATGTACAAGGGACGATAAAGATGAATTACAACAACACTCCGGTTAGAAATGGAAGGTTAAGAAATGAGCTTGGCAAAATGAAATCACTTGGATGAGACTCTAGTTAGAAGAGGAAAGATAAACACAACACTCAGGTTAAAAACAAGATAGAGAAAGAATAAGACTGATATAATTTAGGCAGCACTTCGACTGTAAATGAAAGGAATTGAATATGAGCTAGATAAGATGAGACGATACTTGATGAAATCAACAACACACTGTCTCCGAAACTATTGAAAGAATGGCACAAGGGGTAAGAAAGATTTCAGACAGCACTCCAGTTGAGAAGGGAGGAAAAACTTGATAAGATGACAGAGCTCGAATGAAAACACGACACTCTGGTTAAATGGATAAGCAAAAGGAAAGAACATGATCCTCACAATTCGAGATGAAGAGTGAAGAGAGCAACATCACAAAACCTCCGGAAGAAAGAATAGAAGATAGATCATTGGAATGAAAGAATGGAGAAGAAAATGCCAGCTTCTGCCCCAATTGAGCTTGGAAAGCACCCTTCCAAGAAGGTTATCACGGAGTTGTTGGAAAACCACAAAGAAAATAATAAGCTTGTAGTGGGATTATGAAAAACATCTCAAAACTTAAGGTGAAATTCTACCACTAACGACAACAAGATTTGATTGATATCAACAAGGAGACGAGAAACTTATTTCACCGGGAGGATAAATGAAGAAATTGGGTCACTTATAAGCACCATAGATAGCCACAATCCTTAGGGAAGGCTTTATGTGAAATATAACCCAAAATAACTCCAATGAAGAGATTGGTGGATTTAAAATACCTCATTCTTAACAACATGTGAATCATGAAACATGGACTCAAATTATCAAGAATGACATAATACCCCCTCCAATGATACGATAGAAAGAATTGCACTCCGGATTGCAAGATGAAGAATGCTTGAGCTCCTTAGAATAGAATCTCGATGAACACTTTGAGAAGGAATTAAATCCTTGATGAACCATCATGTAGAACCTCCATGAAGAACTCTGGCAACAAAAGAATGATCACACGAAAAGAAGGATGAAAAGAATAAGGTTGAAGCCTTGCAATGATTGAATGAAGCTTTGCAACGAGATAAAGTGGAAACTTGGAACTCCAGAAAAGAAAGATTACTCACTTGAACCGAGAATTTGATGAGCCTCTGGAATAAAGAATTAATCATTTGGGTGAATCAAGAATAAGAATTAGGTTATGCTCCTCCTTCACCAATTTAAATTGATGACAAGCAGCGGATTTGGCATACTACTTATTCTCATAGAAAGGATTAAGATACATATAGCACAAACTTGAGAAAAGACTTCAACGAACCACCGTTAGCATTTGGAAAGCACGAATGAATTGATATGATAACCAAGGAAGACAACTCTTGAACGAACCACCGTAAGAATTGAAAATGAACGAATAAAAGATGAAGAACCACCAGGAAGAATTAGAGAACGAAAGAAGATATTTGAGGGAAATTTAGATCCATGAGAACGAAGAGATCACGAGCCAATTAGAGGATATTTGAATAAAGCACTGGTAAGATTTGGAGAGTGATAACTGAAGTCTGAGAATGGATAAGTCTTCCGAAATGATGGGCTCCGGAGAATCAAATTGAGAAGAATCTTGAATTGCTCCGGATAGGTGAAAAGAATTCTCACAATCAAAAACAATTATGAGAGGATGGCATCAAGCTAGAACCACGAGTCTCTGAGACAATGGATAAGATATGGAGGAAAAAACTCTTCTTCGGTATTCACATGTTGAGAATGATGACGAGAACCAGCACTGAGAATTTTTGAGGCACTCTGGAATGAAAATTGGAAAGGTTGAGTCAATGATGCAAAGAATTTGAAAGATCTTGGAGAAGCCATCTGACTAATGTTGAATCATTCTTACATCAAACTTCGAAAAAGCATTGAGAATAACTCCGGGAAAATTAGAAGAGTCAGGTAAGATCCTGGAAAAAGACTTGTGGGTTAGGGCCCACTCAAAAGATACACCATTGAAAAGATTACTTGAAAAGGAGAATGCACCGGTTGAATTAAATGGTTTGAATAAGATAACATTCTCGAAAGATCTTGAATGAACGAGAATAAACATTAGCATCTTCTGTGATATCTTTAGTACTCCGGAACAATTGAATAGCGAGAAATGACTAAATGTGAGGTGCACCGGCATGAGAAGGTATTTGAAATGAGGAAAAAGGATATGATCAACAAAGCTTGAATTAAATCCACTGGAGAAGATAAAAGAAACGAAGAATGATGAGCTTGAAGCTCCATTAGAATATTCATGAGAATCCTCGGATACGAACATTGAAAGAAAAGAATGGAGAGACTTCCATCGATAAAATGGATACTTGAATAAGAAATCTGAGTCTTGAAGAAAAAGGGTGGGAGGGTGGGAAAAACAAAGGCATCTTGGGACGAATGAAATGAGCACCGTTGAGAAGAACTGATAAATGATCTTGTGAATGTTGAAATGATCGGATCCACTTGAAGAGAAACACGCCGTTTGAAAAGGAATGACATGAAAATCTTGATTATCATGAAGGATTAGTATTCACATAGAAATATGAGAATACCACTTAGGAAAAGTATGGAATCAAAATTTGACATTGAAGCAACTTGAATACCACAACTGAAAACAAAACAAAGGATTGGCTTGTAGAATAAACCGGAACAAACATATGATAGAGATTTCGTCCGAAGTTTTCGTGGTGGGGCCTACATGGGCTCGATCGTACATCACCATCATGTACAAGGCAGTGCACATGACATACGAAGCGTCCTCGAGTCAGCATAGCCAAGGACTCCTTAAGACGCAACGAGACCACTGTAAAACCAACCGTGGATAGGCGGACCACTAGACGTTGAACCCTAATTTCATATCATACATCTGTCGGAAAGATATCCTATGAGCTAATTGAATTCCCACTTATAAACTCCCCAAACTTTCCGGTTATGCAATCAGGTGTTGGGGATACAGGGGAAGCGTAATATCTCACCCAAAACTAGCAAATCCTACATCCAGCTGTATCCATCCTTCAACACATAACCAAGAAACCTTCGGAAATCATTTACCTCAACCTTCGAAAAGCATCCGTTATACGAGTTATGGCAATACTCCCAAACTCCCGCCCTAGTACTGGGCGGCATCGAGGTTATCTCACCAACAACTGCATAAAAGAGATTTTCGATGTCGGCGAAACTCAGGTATTCCAAAACTGCAACGATAAAATTGTGACGACAACACCTCGGAGCTCAACTCCCCGAGACACTGCCACAACCCCTAAATGTCAGGAGGCACCAAGAACAATGTTCACGTCACAAATCCATCGGAATGATTCCAAGATACCCGCGTGATCCTAAATTTTTTTTAGTGAATTTTGAGAAGGGAAGAGTCAAAACTCTACGTCAGGATGCCTCACCAGAGCGACGAAGGGACTGAGGAGTAAAAAGAATCCTAAGCTCCGATATATATAATCCTAAATGACTCAAAACATTTTTCTAGACTCAACAACGCCAACGATTCGATCAAGTAGGGGGGCTCCTAAAGTCAGGGAAGGCTTTGATACCAACTTGTAACGCCATCGATGCGGCTATATCTCCCATGTGTCGAAGCACGACTTAGAGGCATAACCACATTGAAAGAAATGTCACAAGTGAGGTAATCTTCACAACAACCCATGTAATACATAAGGGAAAGAGATACATAGTTGGCTTAAAACCGCCACTTCACACAATACATGAATAAAGCATTACATCATCCAGATACACACAAGGCCCGACTATGGAACCAAAATAAAAGAAGACTACCCCAAATGCTACACAGATCCCCGATCGTCCCAACTAGGCTCCACTACTGATCAACTGGAAATGGAATAACATAATGAATGCGAATCACATCGAGCTCCTCCTTGAGCTCAGTAGCACCATCTGCTCGGTATCATCGGCACCTGCAAACTGTTTTTGGAAGTATCTGTGAGTCACGGGGACTCAGCAATCTCACACCCTCGCGATCAAGACTATTTAAGCTTATAGGTAGGGTAAAAGGTATGAGGTGGAGCTACAGCAAGCGACTAGCATATATGGTGGCTAACATACGCAAATGAGAGCGAGAAGAGAAGGCAAAGGCACGATCGATGAACTATGATCAAGAAGTTATCCTAGAACAACCTACGTCAAGCATAACTCCAACACCGTGTTCACTTCCCGAACACCGCCGGAAAGAGATCATCACGGCTACACATGCGGTGGATGCATTTTAATTAAGATCCACTTCAGGTTTTCTACAACCGGACATTAACAAATTCCCATCTGCCCATAACCGCGGGCATGGCTTTCGAAAGTTCAAAACCCTGCAGGGGTGTCCCAACTTAGCCCATCACAAGCTCTCACAGTCAACAAAGGATATTCCTTCTCCCAAGACATTCCGATCAGACTCGGCATCCCGGTTACAAGACATCCTCGACAATGGTAAAACAAGACCCGCAAAGCCACCCGAATGTGCTGACAAATCCCGATAGGAGCTGCACATATCTCGTTCTCAGGGCACACCCAATTGTCCAAGGTTCCGGTATACCAGCCCAGAGTTGCCCCTGGTGGCCACCGGCAGCTGACAGGTTGGACCAACACTCATAGGAGCACTGGCCCGGGGGGGGGGGTTAAAATAAAGATGACCCTCGGGAGCACGACTCCTAAGGGAAAAGAAAAAGGGCTAGGTGGCAAATGGTAAAACCAATGTTGGGCCTTGCGGGAGGAGTTTTATTCAAGGCAAACTGTCAAGGGGTTCCCATTATAACCCAACTGTGTAAGGAACGCAAAATCCGGGAACATAACACTGATATGATGGAAACTAGGGCGGCAAGAGTGGAACAAAACACCAGGCATAAGGCCGAGCCTTCCACCCTTTACCAAGTATATAGATGCATTAATTAAATAAGAGATATTGTGATAACCCAACAAAATATCCATGTTCCAACAAGGAACAAACTCCAATCTTCACCTGCAACTAGCAACGCTATAAGAGGGGCTGAGCAAAGCGGTAACATAGCCAAACAACGGTTTGCTAGGACAAGGTGGGTTACAGGCTTGGCTTAACAATATGTGAGGCATGATAAGCAAGTGGTAGCTATCGCAGCATAAGCATATCAAAAGAGCGAGCATCTAGCAAGCAAAGATAGAAGTGATTTCGAGGGTATGGCCATCTTGCCTGAAATCCCACAAGGAAGAAGAACGAGTCCATGAAGAAGGCAAACGGACGTAGTTGAACGGATCCTCACAAACGCAACATTATTGGAACCAACCCGAAGAAGCAACACCGGAAAGAAGCACACAACATAGTAAACAACCAACACATAACCAAGGCATGATGCACAATCAAGTATGATGCATGTCCGGTTTAATGAGGCATGGCATGGCAAAGTGCACAAACAACACTACAAGTTAAGTGGAGCTCAATATGCATCGGGATGCATATTGACAAAACACCACATTCCATTATTTAGTTCTCTCTCGTTTATGTACTCAACAATATTAAATGTTGTTAAACATGGCAAGAGGGTGAAGCAAATGAATACTACCTATGTAGGCAAGTTTAAATGAGGCCGGAACAACAATACAACAAGTCCGGAAACTCCTCATGTGCATATTTTAGGTTTGGTACTGATCTTCCCTAAACCATATTTTAAAGTTGTTAAACATGCAAACTGATGCCACCATGTTAAACTATGCATTTTTCTACCCCATTTACATATAAAGATTGTTAGGTTTGGAGCTACGGTTATTAAGTTATGAATTAAAGCATTTTAACGAGTGATTTAGGCAAATTTAAACAAATCACATTTTAAACATATTAAACATAGATGAAAGTGGCAAAATATTAATCTACACAAAATTTTAAGCAAATTCCATATATTAAGTTTTTACAAAAGATGCACGGTTAGTGAGCTATGATATGCATGGAGCTTAGGGGGTTTTCTGCAAATCTGTAAACTCTGGAATAATAGACAAATCACAGACGCTAGAAAAAAACATATGGAGGCCGAATTGGCTGGCCCAACAGGCACAAGAGAGGGGGTTGGGCGCTGATCACTTTGGGCACTGGCCCAGTTCGGTGGATGAGGCAGGGCAGGCCGGATCTGGCTTGGGCCGGCTTGAGCTGGCCTTGGAGGCCGAAGGGGAAGCAGGTGCTACGCGGTCAACGCGAGGCAGGGGTTCCTCATCCTCCCTATAGAACGAAGCAGAGGAGGGGCTCGGCTGGGTCAACGCCGGCGCGAGGAAGAGTGGGACTTGGCGCGGCGATGCTCGGGCGGATGAGGTGGTTGTAGCCGGGGCTCGGGACTGCTGCTGCTTGGTTGTCTGGCGGCTATCAGCGCGAGGACGATGAGGAACACCGGCGGGCTTGCTCCGGGACGAGGCAGATCGGTGAGAGGAGACGGTCGCGTGAGGGAGGGGGCTCAGCTGCAGAAGAGGTCTGGCGGGGCAGTTCGTGGAGGAGGGCACATGCACGGCTAAAGCCCCGGTGGACTTGGGAGGCGACGGAGCCGGATCTCCGGTGAAGCAGAGGTGCATGAGGGAGGTTCACAGCGCGTGCGGCTTGAAGCCGTAGGGCCCTGGTGGCGCGGTCGCCAGCGATGTTGGAGGCGTTGGCTGGCTGGTCCTGGTCGTCGACGACGTCCTGCACGGCATGAGGAGGCGGCTTGCCATCAGTGGATTCCCGGCATGGAGACCAAGAGGAGGTGGCCTCGGGCATGAGCAAGGGATCGAGGGGAAGGCTCGGATGGAGTCTTGTTGGTTTGGTACCGAGGAGAAGGGGATCGGGGAGGATCCCGATGTGATTTGAGTGTGGCGGCGGCAAGGGGGAAGGATGGGACATTGTCCCTAAAATTTAGGGTTAGACTAGAGTGAATATATAGTGAGTGGTTAGGTTAGGGTTACCTTGGTCCCTCTGATCGAAATCGGACGGTCGCGAAATAAAAGATTAGGGAGTCCAAATGAGAAAACGGTTATGTTTTGTAGATGTTTAGGGATGATATGAACCCATCGGTGACGACTGCCCGGGTCGGGTCCGGGACAGCTTTCGGACGCGCGCGCGGGGAGGTCCGACGCACTATGCAAAGAGGGGTAGGCATGGGCCTAGGTGGACTATGGAGAGCGGGTTGGTCTAAGGGAAGAGGGGAGAGATGCAGCCCGACACGGTTTTCGGAGACCGAAAACGTCCGACGTTAGGCCGGCAACGGTGCCGCTATAGTTATCCGTTGGGGCATCAAACAGACTCCAAATGCGATGAAACTTGACAGGCGGTCTATCTACACTATAATAAGACCGCACACCAACTTTCATCCCAATCCGAGAACATTTTCCGGCCACTTACAAAATAATATCTCGGAGGTGCCGCAGGCGCGTGCAAGTGTGGCTGGGCTCAGAACGGACAACGGACGGAACTGGGAACCCGAACGGATGCAAGTTTTGAAAACATGAAGATGCAATGCGGATGATGACATGGCAAGATGCAACACGCACGCAAAGACATGGCAACGATAGCGAATAACTGGACGACACCTGGCGCAATGGTGTCGGGGCGTCACAATGTTATATTGTGTAATGTGGTGCTCAGTTAATGTTTGGTTCATTTGTTGTGGTGTTTAGTTAACTGCTTGGTTCAATGTTATATTGTGCAATGTGGTGCTCAGTTAATGTTTGGTTCATTTGTTGTGGTGTTTAGTTAACTGCTTGGTTCAATTCTGCAATGCGATGTCCAATTGTCGTGGATAGAATTTTGTATTGTTATGCATGTGAGGAATAAATCGGATTTGGCTGCACTTAATACATGAGAAACATATACAAGTCCTATATTTCCTAGTTCTGAATCATGCTTGGTTTGGATAAATGGGTTTTCCCTGTGGCTTGAATTAATCTGATGAATCTGCAATGTGATTATATTTCATCAACATATTTTACTAATATCATGCGAACCATTACTTAACCTGATGACTAACTACCTTATATGTGTTGTAGGGAAACAATGGGAAGCACTGAGGTTTACAATCGAGGTTAGCACGTGCATGGTCCGTTGTCTAATAGCACATTATTGTGCAATTGCAGGAACCATTCTAATATTTAGGTTCTTAACAATTTGGTCTTGCACATGCAGGCCCTGCTGTCAGAGGTTTTGACCCACTGTTCGACCCTTTTTGCATATGGGGAAATGAGTTGTCCATGAATATCAGTCAAGTCAAGAAACTCTAAAAGATTGTTAGGATAAAGAAATTAGCGACAAAAAACAAACAGATCTATGTCTGTACAATGAAGAAGACATCAGTTCACTACAGGATGGTACTAACTATTATACCTTGCTTTTTTATTCCTTTGCCCCATTTCCAATATAGAGAAGATATTTATGCACATCCTTGTTTTCAGGCCTTTCCAAAGCAGTTCATTGATGATTACCTCTCAAACCACCTGTATGGTTAGGAGGCGAGGAAGGTATTCATACAACACCCATGGTTCAATATTGAAGTGTTCCTGAAGAGGACGAAGGATTGACGGTCAATCATCCACAGGCACTGGCCTAAAGTTACAAAGACCTTCAACATCAATGAAGGCTCAATATTTGCCTTCTGCTTCAGTAGTTTTCCAGATGAGATACATCTGTCTATGTACTGTCTATGACGCTAATTTCTAAAGGTTATAGATGTTGCATGTGAAACTTAGTCCTGGTGTAGTTGTGTAAGGGTGTAGCTAAGTGTTGAAGCTATATGATGTTGTACTCTGATGTATTTCAATTATGAAAATGAAATATATTGTGTGCTTAATATGAACTGTCAATTAGATTAATAAATGGATTATGAATAATCGGATAATTATCCTGCTAGTGGTGAATTAGCCTGCTAATTGGGTTTTGCTATTGTAAACGGATTTTAAAAAAATACCATGGGCGATGACTTCAGGCAACGCTCACAGTTTCTAGGAATAAACCATGTTGGATCAATGAACAATCACATATCACCTTCTCTTGAAAACTGTTTACGTTAGGCCACCTTGCGCAAACGTTTACCACATAAAACCTATGTGTCATGGACAGCCTTTTCCACACAGTTTCTTCCATGGACCGTGTGTGATATATTCAATAACGCAAGCAATTTAACGGGAAAAATTGTGTGTGATGTACATGTGAATGGAAACGTTTTCCTTCAAGCGACTATGTAGGATGTACATACAAACGGAAACGTTTAGCGGGGACTGACTGTGTGGGATGTACTTGCGATCGGAAACAATTTCGCCGTATAATTGTATTTTTTTAGCTCTACTGTACGTATTTCCATATTTGAGCGCTCGCCGGTCGCACACGACCTCACTTTGCCGAACATGTGTGCCAAGAGGGCATATCCCCGACGATTTCTGGGCCGTGTGGGAAGGACACCCCTATCGCCCATACTCACTTGGCGACGGTTCCAGATGCCATCGCGGAAAGGGGTTTTAAACCGTTTGTTTAGGAGCTCGTTGTACTAGTGAACGGTCACCATACGTGCATGCTACGGGACTTGCAAACTTCAACACACGTATTTCTCAAATTCACAACTACTCAACTAGCACGACTCTAATATTACCATCTTCATATCTCAAAACAATCATCAAGTATCAAACTTCTCGTAGTATTCAATGCACCTTTTATGAAAGTTTTTACTATACCCATCTTGAATGTCTATCATATTAGGACTAAAAGACTCTCAAAATGATATAAGTGAATAATGAGAGATCAATAATTTCTATAAAATAAAACCACCACCGTGCTCTAGAAAGATATAAGTGAAGCACTAGAGCAAAATAATCTAGCTCAAAAGATATAAGTGAAGCACATAGAGTATTCTAATAAATTCCGATTCATCTGTGTCTCTCCAAAATAAGTGTACAACAAGGATGATTTTGTTAAACTAAAAAGCAAACACGCAAATCATACAAGACGCTCCAAGCAAAACACATATCATGTGGTGAATAAAAATATAGTCTCGAGTAAAGTTACCGATGGACGAAGACGAAAAGAGGGGATGCCTTCCAAGGCATCCCCAAGCTTAGGCTTTTGGTTGTCCTTGAATTTTATCTTGGAGTGCCATGGGAATCCCCAAGCTTAGGCTCTTGCCACTCCTTATTCCAAAATCCATCAAATCTTTACCCAAAACTTGAAAACTTCACAACACAAAACTCAACAGAAAATCTCATGAGCTCCGTTAGTATAAGAAAACAAACCACCGCTTCAAGGTACTGTAATGAACTCATTATTTATTTATATTGGTGTTAAACCTACTATATTCCAACTTTTCTATGGTTCATACCCCCCGATACTAGCCATAGATTCATCAAAATAAGCAAACAACACACGAAAAACAGAATTTGTCAAAAACAGATCAGTCTGTAGCAATCTGTAGGTTTCAAATACTTTTGTAACTCAAGAAATCCTACCAAATTAGGACGACCTAAAAATTTTTATATCGATCTACTACAGTTGGAATTGGTATTTTATCGCTTTGTGGTTAAAAATGAAAATTATTATCGTGAGCGCATACTTTCTGTTTTTTCAGCAAGATCAAACAACAATCATCCAAGAAGATCCTAAAGGCTTTACTTGGCACAAACACTAACTGAAACATAAAAACACAATCATAACAGAGGATAGATGAATTATTTATTACTAAACAGGAATGAAAAGTAAGGAACAAAAATAAAATTGGGTTGCCTCCCAACAAGCGCTATCGTTTAACGCCCCTAGCTAGGCATAAAAGCAAGAATAGATCTAGGTATTGTCATCTTTGGTATGTAATCCATAAGTGGCTCCCATAATAGATTCATAAGGTAATTTAATTTTCTTTATAGGAAAGTTTTCCATGCCTTTCCTTAATGGAAATTGGAATCTAATATTTCCTTCTTTCATATCAATAATTGCACCAATTGTTCTAAGGAAAGGTCTACCAAGAATAATACAACATGTAGGATTGTAATCTATATCAAGAACAATGAAATCTACGGGCAAATAATTCCTATTTGCAACAATAAGAACATCATTAATCCTTCCCATAGGTTTTTAATGGTAGAATCCGCAAGATGCAAATTTAAAGAACAATCATCAAATTCACGGAAACCTAACACATCACACAAAGTTTTTGGAATTGTGGAAACACTAGCACCCAAATCACATAAAGCATAACACTCATGATCTTTAATCTTAATTTTAATAGTAGGTTCCCACTCATCATAAAGTTTTCTACGGATAGAGACTTCTAATTCAAGTTTCTCTTCATCAGATTGTATTAAAGCATCAACGATATGTTTGGTAAAAGCTTTATTTTCACTATAAGCATGAGGAGAATTTAACACGGATTGCAACAAGGAAATACAATCTATTAAAGAACAATTATCATAATTAAATTCCTCGAAATCCAAAATAGTGGGTACATTACTATGTAAAGTTTTGACCTCTCCAATCCCACTTTTACCAATTTTTGCATCAAGTTCTAAAAACTCCGAATCATTGGGATGCCGTTTAACTAAAGTTGACTCATCTCCAGTCCCATCTTTATCAAGATTCATATTGGAAAACAAAGATTTAATAGGATACACATCAATCACTTTTAGATCTTCATCATTATTATCCTAAAAACTAGAAGAACACGCTTTCATAAAGCAATTTTTTTAGCACGCATCCTAGCAGTTCTTTCTTTGCACTCATCAATGGAAATTCTCATAGATTTGAGAGACTCATTGATATCATGTGGTGACCCGACCCGAATGGATCAAGCCTACTGTGCTCGGGTGTCATCCCTAGATCAGTAATGCTGACACCACACAGTACATCGAAGGATTTATAGCAGAGTGGCAATCACACACTTATTACATCGTTGTCTCAAAAGAGAACTTATTACAATAAATATGGCTTAAGGCCATCTAATAACGATAACAGCGGAAGACTCGGAAGATAAATGGATCCATCAACTCCAACGGCATCACTGAGTATAGAACCACGACCTAAAAGCACCTTACTCGTCGTCTGAAAAGTCTGCAACATGAGAAGTTGCAGCCCGAAAACGGGTCAGCACATGGAATATGCTGGCAAAGTAACACATAGAGAGTAATGGGATGAAACAGCTATACTATATGCATATATGGCTAGTGGAAAGCTCTGTGGTTACAGTTTTTGCATAAATCTAGTTTTTCCCTACTGCAAAGGAATAAATTTATTTAACTATCATGGTGGTTGTGAAACATCGAGAATGGTTGACAGCATTCCGATCCCAATTAAGTGAACAATTAAAACCCAACAACATTAATTAGAGTAACATGTTGAGATTCACATGATATTCAAGTACTAGATACTCAAGTTGTCCATAACCGGGGACACGGATAATCATGATTAGTTTGTACACTCTGCAGAGGTTTGCACACTTTTCCCCACAAGACTCGATCGCCTCCGTTGGATTTCACGCACTACATGGTGTTTGAGAAGACGGATGACCGAGACATAGCCTTTCAGAAGCGCTAGCACCTTACGATCGGGTAGACCGGTACACCTACATCCCCTACATCTGCTAGTCTACCACTGTAAGAGTTCGCACAACTTAGTCAACTATGCCAGAGCCCATAATGGCCTGTGGCTGCACACGGAAGTTTCTAGCATGAAAGATCTTATGATCCCTTTGAGCCTGGGTGGCGGTCCAAAATAAAACAGGCAAGTCCTGAGAGACATCAGGTGCCTCAATCCACCCAGATGTGTGTTTAAGTTGCCACCTTAGATAAACCATTAAAATTATCAACTCACATCTGTCATGGATATCACTCACCCAATCCACGTCTACTAGCATAGCATGGCATAATAAGCAAACGTAGAAGTAACTCCCAAAGGTTTCATAGTAATACAGGTGATAGGTACTACCTCATCTACTTCCCATCCCACAATTTAATTAGATCCTAATCATGCAATGTGAGAGGATTGATCTAATGCAATAAAACTGGGTTGTAGAAAAGGTATGATCAAAGTGTTACTTGCCTTGCTGATGATCCGCGAGACCTAGGGAATCGAAGTAACAAGCGGCGCAATCCGGGTGATCTATCGCAGACAACCAACAAGCATACAATAAGTACTCATCTAATGCACAGGTAAAACTCGAACAAGAGAACGAACCAGAAAGTTCAACTTAAGAACTCCGGTTGCAAAGAAAGAACGAACCAAACAAAGAAACGGAAAACAAACGGCGGAAGAAAACAACTCGGTTCTAGCAAGTTGAAACTAGGTCAAATTTTACTGTAGCAAAAGCTTGTTCAAGTTGATTGGACGGAACGGCGGTTTTGAGACGAAATTCCAGGCACTTGAATCACCTGATTCCGATAAATGAGCAAGAAGAAAGACTAGAACGAAGATCGGATCTGAGATCACGATCGCGGAATAAATCCGACGAAAAAAGAAAACGAAGAATGGTTAAACGAACGGGCGTCGTTAATCGGGAAAAATCAGTGATCACGTTCGTTGAGACGAACGGTCCGAAAGAAGAACGAAAACCGATCTAGGGTTTTCGGAAAAGAAACCGAAAAGAAAAACCAATCTAGAAACCGGAACGGTTTAGAAAAAAAACGGAAAGAAAACGAATCGGAAGAGAAGAAAAGAATCGGAACGGTTTATAAGAAAAACCGAACCGAGGGGATAAAAAGAGAGGCGCGGATACCTCGGGAGGCGGGCTCCGGGCGGCGGCGGCTAAGGGCGGCGGCGGCGGCTAGGCGGCGGCAACTTCGGGCTGCGCGCTGCTGCTTGCTACGGCTTAGGAGGAGAGAGGCTTGGGTTTTTGATGTGAGGAGGGGGGGGGGTACAGGGGTATTTATATTGGTGAGGGGAGGGGGTTTCTTGGGGTAGGGGTCAAGAAATAGAGTAGGAAAAGGAAAGAAAAAAGAGGAAACGGAGTAGGACTAAAGTCCTACTAGGACTCCAAAAGGGGCGGCGGCGGCGGCCTCCTGGCATCTGGCGCGCGCGGCGCGGGCGATGGCCTGGCCGGCCGGCTGCTGGCTGGGCCTTGGCCCAGGGCGCTGCAAGATTTTTTTTAAATAGTTCCACGCGCAGAAAAACAAAGGAAAAAGAAACTAAACGAACTCCAAAAATTCTAAGGTAAATTTTCCCCGACTCCTAAAAATGAGTCGAACAAAATGAACTTTTCTCCGGGCCTAAAATGCAAGTTTTGAAAACGCGCATTTTTCCCTATCCAAACAAAAGGCAAAATAAACTCCGACAAAACCAATGATCCTCTTTTCGAAATTTGAGAAACTCAAATATGAAAATGACGAAATCTCCAACTCTCTCCGAGGGTCCTTGAGTTGCGTAAAATTTCTAGGATCGACCAAAATGCAAGAAAATATGATATGCATGATGATCTAATGCATAACATTCCAAATTGAAAATTTGGGATGTTACAAACCTACCCCCCTTAAGATGAATCTCGCCCTCGAGATCCGGGTTGGCTAGAAAATAGGTGAGGGTGGTCCTTGAGCAAATCTTCTTCTCTTTCCCAGGTGGCTTCATCCTCTGAGTGGTGGTTCCACTGAACTTTGCAAAATTTGATAACCTTGCTGCGAGTAACTCTACTGGCATAATCGAGAATCTTGACTGGCTTCTCCTCATACGTTAAGTCGTCCTTCAACTGAATCACTTCGAGTGGCACGGTATCTCTTAGTGGTACCTCCGCCATCTCGGCATGACATTTCTTCAACTGAGAAACATGGAATACATCATGAACTCCTGACAGTCCCTCTGGTAATTCCAACTTATAAGCGACTTCTCCCATACGTTGCAAGATCTTATACGGTCCAACGAAACGCGGTGCTAATTTTCCCTTAACTCCAAAGCGCTTAACTCCTCGAAGTGGGGATACTCGAAGATAAACTCTGTCTCCGGTTTCGTAAACTGTCTCCTTGCGTTTAGAGTCTGCGTAGCTCTTCTACCGGGAGTAGGCTACCTTGAGCCTATCGCGAATCAAATTAACTTTCCGTTCAGACTCCTTAATCAAATCTGGTCCAAAGAATTGACGGTCTCCAACTTCATCCCATGACAACGGTGTCCTGCACCTCCTTCTGTATAAAGCTTCGAAAGGTGCCATCTTCAAACTGGTTTGGTAACTATTGTTGTAGGAAAACTCCGCATACGGCAAGTTATCGTCCCAACTAGATCCATAATCTAGTGCACAAGCTCTCAGCATATCTTCCAAAATCTGATTGACTCTCTCGGTCCGTCCATCTGTCTGCGGATGAAAAGCTGTGCTGAACTCTAATCTGGTTCCTAAAGTATCATGCAACTAATTCCAAAACTTTGAGGTAAATTGGGTTCCTCTATCTGATACGATACTCCTCGGAACTCCATGCAAACAAATGATCCTAGTCATGTATATCTTTGCCAACTTAGCACTGGTGTAAGTGGTCTTAACTGGAATAAAATGTGCTACCTTTGTCAAACGATCAACTACTACCCATATCGAGTCATAGCCTGCTTTCGTCCTGGGTAGTCCGGTGATAAAATCCATGTCTATCTTATCCCACTTCCATTCGGGTATCGGCAATGGTTGTAACAATCCTGCTGGCTTCTGATGCTATGCCTTTACTCTCTGACATACGTCACAAACTGCTACATATGCCGCAATATCCTTCTTCATTCCGGTCCACCAGAATGTTTGCTTCAAATCCAAATACATCTTGGTATTCCCTGGGTGAATCGAATACGATGAATCATGTGCCTCTTGCAAAATCAACTTCCTGATCTCCGGGTCATTTGGCACATAAACTCGGTCCTCAAACCATAAGGTATCGTGCTCATCCTCACGAAATCTCTTTGCTTTTCCTTCGCTCAATTTCTCTTTTATAGCAGCAATCTCCTTGTCAGATTTCTGAGCTTCTCTGATCTTATCCATCAATGTTGACTGAATCTCCAATGCTGCTACATAGCCTCTCAGAACTATTTCCAAGCATAGCTCACAAAGGTTTTCTGCTAACTCCTTTGGTACTTCTCCCGTCACTAGGGTGTTGACATGGCTCTTACGGCTCAATGCGTCGGCTACCACATTAGCTTTTCCGGGATGGTAATGCAATCTCATGTCATAATCCTTGATGAGCTCCAACCATCTCCTTTGTCTGAGGTTCAACTCCTTCTGCGTGAAAATGTACTTCAAACTCTTGTGATCCGTGTACACCTCACAATGATTTCCAATGAGAAAATGTCTCCACGTCTTCAATGCATGCACTACGGCTGCTAACTCCAAATCATGTGTGGCATAATTCAACTCATGAGGCTTCAGTTGCCGTGAAACATACGAAACAACTCTCCCTTCCTGCATAAGCACTGCTCCAAGTCCTCGACGTGAAGCGTCGCAATACACCTCATAATCCTTGGTCTGATATGGCAAAATCAATACTGGTGAGGTAACCAAACGTTTCTTCAACTCCTGGAAACTAGCCTCACACTCCTCAGTCCAATTGAACTTAGTATCCTTCTTCAACAACTCCGTCATAGGCTTCGCAATCTTTAAGAAATTCTCAATAAATCTCCGGTAGTATCCTGCAAGTCCAAGAAAACTCCGGATCTCTCCAACTGTTGTTGGTGCTTCCCATTCGGTTACGGTCTCAACCTTTGTGGGGTCAACTACTATACCTTCTCCGGATATAACGTGTCCGAGGAATCCAACTTCCTTCAACCAAAACTCACATTTGCTGAATTTGGCGTATAACTGATGTTCCCTTAGTTTCTCCAAAACCAAACGCAAATGTTCCTTATGCTCCTCTTCATTCTTTGAATAAACTAGGATGTCACCAATGAACACTACGACGAACTTATCCAAAAACTCCATAAACACTTTGTTCATCAGGTTCATAAAGTAGGCAGGTGCGTTAGTCAATCCAAATGACATAACGGTATACTCATACAGTCCATATCTCGTGGTGAATGCTGTCTTAGGTATGTCCTGCTCCCAAATCTTCAATTGATGGTACCCTGATCGCAAATCGATCTTGGAAAACACTTTAGCTCCTTGCAACCGATCAAACAGATCGTTGATCATTGGCAGTGGGTACTTGTTCTTGATGGTTACTTCATTCAATCCCCGATAATCTACCACCATCCTTAATGATCCATCCTTCTTTTCCACTAGAAGTACGGGTGATCCCCAAGGCGAAGAACTTGGGCGAATGTAACCTTTATCCAATAACTCCTTAATCTGGTTCTTAATTTCCACCAAATCCTTTGCTGGCATCCTATATGGTCTCTTTGATATTGGCCCAGTGCTTGGCAATAACTCAATCAAAAACTCAATGTCTCTATCCGGTGGCATGCCTGGCAATGCCTCAGGAAATACATCAGGAAAATCCTTTACCACTGGTACTTCCTCCTGCACAACTCCTGATAAGGAATTTACTTGTGTCCTGTTTGGCACATGCCGGGATACATACTTGATCCTTCTTCCTTCTGGTGTGGTAAGCAAAATTGTCTTACTGGCGCAATCGATGTTTCCTCCATACATCGACAGCCAATCCATACCAAGAATCACATCCAGACCTTGGGATTCCAGAATAATTAAATCCGTTGGGAAAACATGCCTTCCTATACTTAATGGAACTTGAAAACATCCTTGTCTGACCATGTACTCTGCTCCTGGTGAGCTTACTAGCATAGGTGTTTTAAGAATCCTAGTGGGCAGGCTATACTTCCACAAATCCCCTTGATATGTATGAATGTGATGCACCAGTATCAAAAAGAACGAGTGCAGTAAATGACTTAACCAAAAACTTACCTATTACTGCATCGGGCTGATCTTCAACCTCCTCCACATTAACGTGGTTCACCTGTCCCCTATTGAAAGGGTTCGGCTTCTTCCTAGAGCTTCCATTGCCATTTCCATTCTGGCCTTCAGGACATTCATTCGCATAATGCCCTGGCTTCGAACACTTATAGCAAGTGATGTGGCTCAGGTCCTTCTTGGCTGGGGTGGATGGGGTGGTCCGGTTCTGGCCGTTGCTTCCTCCATTCCCATTACCATTCTTGTGGCCATTATGGTTGTGCGAGCTACCTCCTCCATGGGTGTGCTGAAACTGAAATCCCGGTTTAGGGGCAAAACGGGGCTTCTGCTGGGATCCAGAATTATACTTCCCCTGTCCATACTTCCTCTTACGGTTCTCAATCTGCTGTTGCTTCCCTTCAATCATGATGGCACGATCTACCAACTCCTGGTAGTTGTTGAAACTCGCTACCATCAACTGCATGCTTAGTTCATCATTCAGTCCCTCCAGAAACTTCTCTTGCTTAGCTGCATCCGTAGCAACGTCATCTGGGGCATAACGTGCTAACTTGCTGAAGTCATCAACGTACTGACCAACTGTCCTTCCTCCTTGGAGTAAGTTGCGAAACTCACGCTTCTTTATGGCCATAGCTCATGCTGAAACATGGGCAGCGCGGAAAGCTTGCTGGAACTGATCCCATGTGACAGTGTCAACTGGGTAAGTGGTTGTGAAATTCTCCCACCACGCTGCCGCGGGTCCGTCAAGCTGATGTGCGGCAAACTTCACTTTCTCACCATCCGTGCATCCTGCAGTGGTCAACTCCCTTCCTATCTTGCGGAGCCAATCATCTGCTACTATAGGCTCGGTGCTACTGGAAAACACCGGCGGATTCAGCCTAAGGAAACGGGCTAAGTGATCAACAGGTGGTGGTGGTGGTGGTGGGTTGTTGTTGCTGTTCTGCTGGTTCTGGACTAACATCTGCATCAATTGATTCTGCTGCTGGATCAACTGAGTGAGCTCCGGTGAAAATCCATTGTCACGTCTCGGAGGCATCTGAGGGTTTAGAAAAGACGAGAATTGAGAATAGAGGGGGTCTAAAGGGAAAACACTACCCATATGCACATGAGCAAATGCACACAAAATCACTTCATTCAATCAAACAAGGGCTTACAATCGGTCTAAAACTATCGCAAAAGTGCTCGACCATAATGTTTACATGGGGGAAATACTACTACTATCTGGTGGTCATCTAGAAATTTGAACCGGCGGAAGACTCCATGATATCTGCTCCAGCTTCGTCTTCAAAGTCGGGTTCACTTGGATCCGAATCGGTGTCGTCGATGATGTTGTAGTTTTCCGGACATGCGACGTACATGTCTTCCTTCCTGGATGCTAACTTCCTCTTGAGTTCTTCAATCTCCTGCTTAAGATCGCCATTGTGCCTTGCTAGAGCTACGATCTCGTCCATGTAGTCCTTGCGTGTAGACTTCAGTTCTCCTTCTAGCTCGATGATCCTTGCCTTCACATTCTTCAACTCTATCATATCATTGCACATCTGGTTCTCGTGGCATCAAATGTGCTGGTTTAACTCCTAGATGAAAGATGCAATGGATCTATCCTTCTTGGTGCTGACTAACTCCCATTGTTCATCTCGGCGTCCGCAAATCAGGTAGATAGTGTCCTTGAGGTCTTCTTGATAAACTTCTCCAATGCGTCCTATGGTGATATGAGCTGCCATGCTCCTTCCCAGACTCCAGGTTGGTGCATTGAAAACACTATCTATAGGTTTCGTGATTGGCGCGAATGTCCTTCCCGGAACATGAGCTTGAATCTTCCAGCGCTCCTCTTCAGGCAGAGTGGCGTTGAAGGTTCCCGTGAAGCTTGGTAGTCCAATGTTCAGGTACTTGGTGACTTCCTTCAGGTGAAATCCAAATGGTGTGCCTTCATCTGGTTGAGCGTACTTAATCTTCGCGTGCGTCATCCTAAAAGAGTAGAAAAGATGAGGAGTTAGAAAATGAGAAGAGAATGGTGATCTATGGCTTTAACTTGGTGGTCGTGTCCTATAGTCAGCGTGTGCTCTGATACCATCTCTGTGGCGACCCGACCCGAATGGATCAAGCCTACTGTGCTCGGGTGTCATCCCTGGATCAGTAATGCTGAGACCACACAGTACATCGAAGGATTTATAGCAAAGTGGCAATCACACACTTATTACATCATTGTCTCAAAAGAGAACTTATTACAATAAATATGGCTTAAGGCCATCTAATAACGATAACAGTGGAAGACTCGAAAGATAAATGGGTCCATCAACTCCAACGGCATCACTGAGTATAGAACCACGACCTAAAAGAACCTTACTCGTCGTCTGAAAAGTCTGCAACATGAGAAGTTGCAGCCCGAAAACGGGTTAGCACATGGAATATGCTGGCAAAGTAACACATAGAGAGTAATGGGATGAAACAGCTATACTATACACATATATGGCTGGTGGAAAGCTCTATGGTTACAGTTTTTGCGTAAAGCCAGTTTTTCCCTACTGCAAAGGAATAAATTTATTTAACTATCATGGTGGTTGTGAAACATCGAGAATGGTTGACAGCATTCCGATCCCAATTAAGTGAACAATTAAAACCCAACAACATTAATTAGAGTAACATGTTGAGATTCACATGATATTCAAGTACTAGATACTCAAGTTGTCCATAACCGGGGACACGGCTAATCATGATTAGTTTGTACACTCTGCAGAGGTTTGCGCACTTTTCCCCACAAGACTCGATCGCCTCCGTTGGATTTCTCGCACTACATGGTGTTTGAGAAGACGGATGACCGAGACATAGCCTTTCAGAAGCGCTAGCAACTTACGATCGGGTAGACCGGTACACCTACATCCCCTACATCTGCTAATCTACCACTGTAAGAGTTCGCACAACTTAGTCAACTATGCCAGAGCCCATAATGGCTTGTGGCTGCACACGGAAGTTTCTAGCATGAAAGATCTTATGATCCCTTTGAGCCTGGGTGGCGGTCCAAAATAAAACAGGCAAGTCCTGATAGACATCAGGTGCCTCAATCCACCCAGATGTGTGTTTAAGTTGCCACCTTAGGTAAACCATTAAAATTATCAACTCACATCTGTCATGGATATCACTCACCCAATCCACGTCTACTAGCATAGCATGGCATAATAAGCAAACGTAGAAGTAACTCCCAAAGGTTTCATAGTAATACAGGTGATAGGTACTACCTCATCTACTTCCCATCCCACAATTTAATTAGATCCTAATCAAGTAATGTGAGAGGATTGATCTAATGCAATAAAACTGGGTTGTAGAAAAGGTATGATCAAAGTGTTACTTGCCTTGCTGATGATCCGCGAGACCTAGGTAATCGAAGTAACAAGCGGCGCAATCCGGGTGATCTATCGCAGACAACCAACAAGCATACAATAAGTACTCATCTAATGCACAGGTAAAACTTGAACAAGAGAACAAACCAGAAAGTTCAACTTAAGAACTCCGGTTGCAAAGAAAGAACGAACCGAACAAAGAAACGAAAAACAAACGGCGAAAGAAAACAACTCGGTTCTAGCAAGTTGAAACTAGGTCAAATTTTACCGTAGCAAAAGCTTGTTCAAGTTGATTAGATGGAACGGCGGTTTCAAGATGAAACTCCAGGCGCTTGAATCACCTGATTCCGATAAACGAGTGAGAAGAAAGACTAGAACGAAGATCGGATCTGAGATCACGATCGCGGAATAAATCCGATGAAAAAAGAAAATGAAGAATGGTTAAACGAACGGGCGTCGTTAACCGGGAAAAATCGGTGATCACGTTCATTGAGACGAACGGTCCGAAAGAAGAACGAAAACCGATCTAGGGTTTTCGGAAAAGAAACCGAAAAGAAAAACCGATCTAGAAACCGGAACGGTTTAGAAAAGAACCAGAAAGAAAACGAATCGGAAGAGAAGAAAAGAATCGGAACGGTTTATAAGAAAAACCGAACCGAGGGGATAAAAAGAGAGGCGCGGCTACCTCGGGAGGCGGGCTCTGGGCGGTGGCTAAGGGCGGCTAGGCGGCGGGGGCGGCTAGGCGGCGGCGGCTTGGGGCTGCGCGCTGCTGCTTGCTGCGGCTTAGGAGGAGAGAGGCTTGGTTTTTTGATGTGAGGAGAGGGGGGGTAGAGGGGTATTTATATTGGTGAGGGGAGGGGGTTTCTTGGGGTAGGGGAGAAGAAATAGAGTAGGAAAAGGAAAGAAAAAAGAGGAAACGGAGTAGGACTAAAGTCCTACTAGGACTCCAAAAGGGGCGGCGGCGGCGGCCTCCTGGCGCCTGGTGCACGCGGCGCGGGCGATGGCCTAGCCGGCCGGCTGCTGGCTGGGCCTTGGCCCAGGGTGCTGCAAGATTTTTTTCTAAATAGTTCCACGCACAGAAAAACAAAGGAAAAAGAAACTAAACGAACTCCAAAAATTCTAAGGTAAATTTTCCCCGACTCCTAAAAATGAGTCGAACAAAATGAACTTTTCTTCGGGCCTAAAATGCAAGTTTTGAAAACGCGCATTTTTCCCTATCCAAACAAAAGGCAAAATAAACTCCGACAAAACCAATGATCCTCTTTTCGAAATTTGATAAACTCAAATATGAAAATGACGAAATCTCCAACTCTCTCCGAGGGTCCTTGAGTTGCGTAAAATTTCTAGGATCGACCAAAATGCAAGAAAATATGATATGCATGATGATTTAATGCATAACATTCCAAATTGAAAATTTGGGATGTTACATATCATGCTTAGGTGGAATAGATCTAAGTTTCAAGGAATCAACATCAAGAGAAATTCTATCCACGTTCCTAGCCAACTCATCAATCTTAGGCTATTTTTCTTCAAGCAAAACATTGAAATTCTTTTGCGAAATCATAAATTCTTTAACACTAGTCTCAAAATTAGAGGGCATCTTATTAAAATTTCCATAAGAGTTGTTGTGGGAATTACCATAATTATTAGAGGAATTACTATGGAAAGGCCTAGAATTAAAATTTCCTCTATATGCATTGTTACCAAACAATTTCCTACCAAAAAATTCACATCCATAGATTCATTATCATTCTCAATCAAAGTAGACAAAGGCATATCATTAGGATCAGAAGAAACACTCTTATTAACAAACTATTTCATAAGTACATCCATCTTTCCACTCAAAACATTGATCTCTTCTATCGCATGAACCCTTTTAGTAGTTGATCTTTCGGTGTGCCATTGAGAATAATTAACCATAATATTATCTAGGATTTTAGTAGCTTATCCTAAAGTGATTTCCATAAAAGTGCCTCCTGCGGCCGAATCTAAAAGATTTCTAGAAGAAAAATTCAATCTGGCATATAAATTTTGTATAATCATCCATAAATTCAAACCATGTGTAGGGCAATTACGTATCATTAATTTCATCCTCTCCCAAGATTGTGCAACATGCTCATGATCAAGTTGCTTAAAATGCATAATATTGTTTCTAAGAGAGATGATCTTAGCGGGAGGAAAATACTTAGAGATAAAAGCATCTTTGCATTTATTCCGTGAATCAATACTATTTTTAGGCAAAGAAGAGAACCAAGTTTTAGCATGATCTCTAAGCAAAAAAGGAAATAGCTTCAATTTAACAGTATCATTATCCACATCTTTCTTCTTTTGCATATCACACAAATCAACAAAGCTGTTTAGATGGGTAGCGGCATCTTCACTAGGAAGGCTAGAAAACGGATCTTTCATGACAAGATTCAGCAAGCATTATTAATTTCACAAGATTCAGCATCGGTAAGAGGAGAAATTGGAGCGCTAATAAAATCATTATTCTTGGTATTGGAAAAGTCACACAATTTAGTATTGTCTTGAGCCATTGTGACAAACAATCAATCCAACACATAATCACACAAGAGGCAAGCTAAAGAAGGCAACGGAAAAAGGGCAAACAGAAAAGAGGCGAATAAAACAGCAAGGGTGAAGTGGGGGAGAGGAAAATGAGAGGCAACTGGCAAATAATTTAATGCGACGGAGAAGAGTTTGTGATGGGTACTTGGTATGTCTTGACTTGTGCGTAGATCTCCTCGGCAACGGCGCCAGAAATCCTTCTTGCTACCTCTTGAGCATGCGTTGGTTTTCCCTTGAAGAGGAAAGGGTGATGCAGCAAAGTAGCGTAAGTATTTCCCTCATTTTTTGAGAACCAAGGTATCAATCCAGTAGGAGACTACACGCAAGTCCCTCGTACCTGCACAAACAATCAAGAACCTTGCAACCAAAGCGATAAAGGGGTTGTCAATGCCTTCACGACCACTTGCAAAAGTGAGATCTGATAAAGATAATAAGATAAATAATTTTGGTAGTTTTGTTGTATAGATTGAAAAGTAAAGATTGCAAAATAAATGGCGATATAAATAGCTAGTTGACGGGAGATTAATATGATGGAAAATAGACCCGGGGCCATAGGTTTCACTAGTGGCTTCTCTCAAGATAGCATAATCTACGGTGGGTGAACAAATTACTGTCGAGCAATTGATAGAAAAGCGCATAGTTATGAGAATATCTATGCATGATCATGTATATACGCATCATGTCTGTGACAAGTAGACCGAAACGATTCTACATCTACTACTATTACTCCACACATCAACCGCTATCCAGCATGCATCTAGAGTATTAACTTCATAAGAACAGAGTAACACATTAGGCAAGATGACATGATGTAGAGGGATAAACTCAAGAAATATGATATAAACCCCGTCTTTTTATCCTCGATGGCAACAATACAATATGTGTCGTTTCCCTTTCTGTCACTGTGATAGAGCACCGCAAGATTGAACCCAAAGCTAAGAACTTCTCCCATTGCAAGAAAGATCAATCTAGTAGGCCAAACCAAACTGATAATTCGAAGAGACTTGCAAAGATATTTAAATCATGCATATAAGAATTCAGAGAAGAATCAAATATTGTTCATAGATAATCTTGATCATAAACCCACAATTCATCGGATCTCGACAAACACACCGCAAAAAGAATTACATCGAATAGATCTCCAAGGGAATCGAGGAGAACTTTGTACTGAGATCCAAAGAGAGAGAAGAAGCCATCTAGCTAATAACTATGGACCCAAAGGTCTGTGGTAAACTACTCACACATCATCGAAGAGGCTATGGTGTTGATGTAGATGCCCTCCATGATTGATTCCCCCACCGATGGAGCACCGGAAAAGGCCCCAAGATGGGATCTCACGGGTACAGAAGGTTGCGGCGATGGAAATAGGGTTTCGTGGTGCTCCTGGATGTTTTCAGGGTATATGAGTATATATAGGCGAAAGAAGTAGGTCGGTGGAGCTGCGAGGGGCCCACGAGGGTAGGGGGCGCGCCCTCCTGCCTTGTGGATTCCTTGATGTCCACTCGAAGTCTCTTGGATTGCGTTTGTTCAAAAAACGATACTCGCGAAAGTTTCATTCTGTTTGGATTCCATTTGATATTCCTTTTCCACGAAACAATGAAATAGGCAAAAAAATAGCAACTTGCACTGGGCCTTCGGTTAATAGGTTAGGCCCAAAAATAATATAAAAGTGCATAATAAAGCCCATTAAACATCCAAAATAGATAATATAATAGCATGGAACAATGGAAAATTATAGATACATTGGAGATGTATCAACAACATACGTTATTCCCTTTGTCATGTGTATGTTACTTGCCCGAGATTCGATCGTCGGTATCCTCATACCTAGTTCAATCTCGTTACTGGCAAGTCTCTTTACTCGTTCATGTAATGCATCATCCCGTAACTAACTCATTAGTCACATTTCTTGCAATGCTTATAGTGATGTGCATTACCGAGAGGGCCCAGAGATACCTCTCTGATACTCAGAGTGAAAAATCCTAATCTTGATCTATGCCAACCCAACAAACACCTCCGGAGACACCTCTAGGGCATCTTTATATTCACCCAGTTATGTTGTGACGTTTGATAGCACATAAGGTGTTCCTCTGGTATTCGGGAGTTGCATAATCTCATAGTCCGAGGAATATGTATAAGTCAGGAAGAAAGCAATAGCAATAAAACTTAATGATCATTATGCTAAGATAACAGATGGGTCTTGTCCATCACATCATTCTCCTAATGATGTGATCCTGTTCATCAAATGAAAACACATATCTATGGTCAGGAAACTCAACCATCTTTGATTAACAAGCTAGTCTAGTAGAGGCATACTAGCGACACTCTATTTTGTCTATGTATTCACACATGTATCAAGTTTCCGGTTAATACAATTCTAGCATGAATAATAAACATTTATCATGATATAAGGAAATATAAATAACAACTTTATTATTGCCTCTAGGGCATATTTCCTTCAAAAGGCATGTCTGTTGCCGACAGAGCGGACCCACGTGCCTTTTCACTTCAGCCGGCGCCTCATGGGGGGGACTGGATTCGACTCGGATTCGCCAGCTGTTATTTCGGCCCAAACCGGCGACGAACAAGGACTTGGGGTGCGACCAGGCCAAAATTTTCACCGCCGCCGCTAAAAAAGGCGCCCTAGGGGCATGTTGGCGGGAGTGCAGATTGTAACTTCACCTAGTGCCACCCCTAGTTGGTTTTGGAGTATTGACGACAAACTTGGTTGAGGGACTAATGTGTTTGTGAGAATTGTAGGATAACACAGGTAGTAGTCCCATATTGATTCGGTTTACCTACCAGAGATGACCCTAAAAATGTGTGAAGACATTGAAGACAATGGTGGTTCATGAAGACATTCACGATGAATATTATGACATGAGAAGACATTCATATGAAGACTATGGAGTGCGAAGACATAGTTGTTTCGTAGTTTCCTTTTCTTCTTTATTGAGTCATAGGAACCACCGTACTATTAAGTGGGGTACAAGTGAACAGAGTCAGAGTGACTGAAGTGACGCTCAACAAAATCCTATGTCTTCGAGCGAAGACAATGAGAGCAAATCCTATCCAGAGTGGGATGAGTTAGCTTTACTTGGAGCCCAAGTCAAGCTATCGCGTGTGTTTGAAATACGACCGTTGGACACGTGTCGGTTCCTTAGTGACCCAGGGTCATTTCGGACAAATCAGGTCGGGTTGCCTCCCGGCTATAAATAGCCCACCCCCTACACAATAAATTGGCGGCTGCTCAGAGTTAGTGCACGGCTTTTGTCGTTTGAGAGCAACCCACCTCCGAAGCATTTGAGAGAGATCCTTGCGAGGACAAAGCCCAAAACACCCAGAGCCAAAGAGTGTTAGGCATCACTGAAGACTTTCTGTCTGCATGACCTGAAGACTTGTTACACTTGAGGACTGTGAATCCTCCAGCCGGTTAGGTGTCATGTTCTGAGCACCCAAGATTCATTGCGGATCGCTGGTGAACGAAGTCTATGAAGGTTTGGAAGTATACCTTGAAGACTTACCAGAGTGATTGGGCAAGGACTGGGTGTCCTTAGCTCAAGGGGAATAAGGTGAAGACACGGTCTTCTAAGTTAAATCTCAGACTCCCAAACCAGACATACAGTTGTCACAGCAACTGGAATTGGTATACCAAATCCTTGTCTTCACCAAGCAACTGGTTATATCCTTCACTTCCCTTTACTTTACAATTTGTCTTCATGAAGTCATTGCTTGTGAGGGAGTCCTGGATTAGGGGCTCTCCGGACAGCCGGACTATCTCCATTGGCCGGACTATTAGACTATGAAGATACAAGATTGAAGACTTCGTCTCGTGTCCGGATGGGACTCTACTTGGCGTGGAAGGCAAGCTAGGCAATACGTATATGGATATCTCCTCCTTTGTAACTGACCTTGTGTAACCCTAACCCTCTCCAGTGTCTATATAAACCGAAGGGTTTTAGTCCGTAGGACAACATACAATCATACCATAGGCTAGCTTCTAGGGTTTAGCCTCTCTGATCTCATGGTAGATCTACTCTTGTAACAAACATATCTTCAATATTAATCAAGCAGGACGTAGGGTTTTACCTCCATCAAGAGGGCCCGAACCTGGGTAAAACTTCATGTCCCTTGCCTCCTGTTACCATCCGGCCTAGGCGCACAGTTCGGGACCCCCTACCCGAGATCCGTCGGTTTTGACACCGACATTGGTGCTTTCATTGAGAGTTCCGTTGTGCCGTCGCCACAAGGAAGGATGTCTCGTCCTGTCTTTAAAGACGGCACTATCGCTGAGGGAGGTCTCGCCATCGGCGAAACTCTCCGGCTAGGTGGTTTTCTTATGACCGCCTGTTCGGCCGCTGCGCCGACGATGACTTCTCGGGTCATTGAAAGCAATCTTCACATCAACTCGGAACTCGCCGAGAAGTTAGATCCAATGGAGCTCTCTTCCCTGAACGAGCTCTTGGATCGTATCGCTGCCCTCGGAGTCACTACAGACTATGATCAGATTGGGCCTAAACCCGATCTAAGAGAAATTAACTCTCCCCAGGCCACCCATCACATTGCAGTGCTGGAAGAACAATGCAGCAAAACTTCATCTATCTTAAGGACTAGATACATCCGGATTCCCGATCCCTCCAAGCCGGATACCCGCGGAGGGGAGGATGCCACTCAAAGCCTGAAGCCAGAATCAGGCAGCGGGCCAGATTTACCGGAAAACATCCAAGAATCCAAACTTTCGAGTTCAGAAACTCCATGGCCACTGAGCCTCAGATTGGGTGAGGATTCGGATTCAATTCCACACACCCACCCAAACATACGCGATTTATCCCAAATTAGGCAAGAGCCCGCAGAAACAGTACACCATTACTAGGCCAGATTCCTCCTGGTCAAGAACAAGATAAATGACTGCCGCGAGGAAGATGCAATTTCACTCTTCTGCAATAATTGCACGGACAAGGGAATCCTCAACGCCATAAATCGTCGCGAAATTACACGCTTTGCCGACTTGGTGTCCATAGTACGAAAGTACTGTGCGATGGAAAGCGCCTGGAAAACCGAAATAAAATTTTGGGATAATCCGGCCCTGAATACAAACCCAGTCCGAAATAAAAGGGTGCATTATCACAATACACCTGGGTTAACTACCAAAAAGCAAAAGCCCTCTATGGGGCAAGGAACCGTACTGGAGGGATGGCTCAACGGACCCTACAAAATTCATAGTACAGCGGATGCGATACTAACGCACAGCCTTAGAGCATGCGGGATACTCCGGCAGCTGGCCAAAAGTGATGAGGATCTACTCCTCCCAAAAACCATAGAGCACCACCCCGAGGACAATAGTACGGTCTTAACGGTCTTCGAGACCTTCGCGTCAAATAAAAGACGGAAGCGAACACTCCGCAACACGTCCAAAATCTGCCACATAGCAGAAACAAATCCTTGGAGTGACACGCCTATTACCTTCAATGCCAGTGACGAACCTAAATTCCGAACAGCCTGAGTACCAGCCGCACTGGTCCTCAGTCCAATCGTGGACGGCTTTCGACTCACCAAGGTACTCATGGACGGCGGCAGCGGATTAAACCTCATCTACGAGGAAACTCTTCAAAAGATGGAAATAGACTAGAGCCGCATTAAGAAAAGCAGCACAACCATTAGAGGAATCATCCCCAGTCGGGAAGCACGCTGCGCCAGAAAAATCACACTAGACGTGGTATTCGGCATGCCGGATAATTACAGGTCCGAAGAAATTACATTCCAAGTGGCCCCGTTCAGCAGCGGATACCATGCTCTATTAGGGCGGGAGGCGTTTACAATCTTCCAAGCCATACCCCATTACGGGTACATGAAGCTCAAAATGCCCGGGCCCAATGGAATCATCACTCTTGTTAGTGATCCGGACATAGCACTCTCCGCCGAAAATAAGACAGCTGCACTGGCCCTTGAGGCACTATCCGAAGCCCTAGCGGCCGAAGAACTAACTGCGCTGTGCTCCATGGTGAACAGGGACGACGTGATACTCGATAAAAGATCCAAGTCCACCTCCTTTAAGCCGGTGGACGAAATAGTCAAATTCCAAGTCCATCCAACGGACCTTACAAAAACAGCTTCCATCGGGGCACAATTAAACCCTGATGTTGATGCTGCACTGCGAGAGTTCCTACGCGAGAACTGGGACATTTTTGCCTGGGACCCTTCAGACATGCCAGGAATCCCACGCAGGCTGGCTGAACACAGCCTAAATATCCAAAAAGGATTCAAGCCAGTCAAGCAGGCTCTTCGAAGTTTCTCCGAGCCTAAAAGGCAAGCCATAAAACATACGGACTGGCTAGCAAACCTATTGATGGTGCCAAAGAAGGACAAATCCTGGCACTTGTGCGTCGATTTTAAGGACCTTAATAAGGCCTGCCCAAAGGATCCCTTCCACCTCCCACGCATCGATCAAATCATCGATGCTACCGCAGGACACGATTCATTGTGTTTCCTTGACGCATATTCTGGCTACCATCAAATCAAAATGGCAGAGCCAGACCAAGCCGCAACGGCATTCATCACACCATACAGCCCATTCTGCTTTAACACAATGCCCTTTGGGCTAAAAAACGCCGGTGCAACATATCAGCGCATGATTCAGACATGCCTGGCAAACCAGATCGGCAAAACAGTGGAGGCATACGTGTATGACGTGGTCGTCAAAACCAAGCAGGTCGAAACCCTAGTAGACGACTTGAGGGTCACATTCGACAACCTTCGAACATATGACATCAAGCTCAATCTGGAAAAATGCGTTTTCGGCGTACCCGCAGGAAAGCTCCTGGGATTCATCGTCTCCAGTAGAGGTATTGAAGCTAATCCGGCCAAAATCCGAGCGTTGTCACAGTTGGCTACCCCAACTGACCTCAAACAAATACAAAAATTAACTGGATGCGTGGCGGCTCTAAGCCGCTTTATCTCCCATTTGGGAGAAAAGGCATTACCCCTTTATCGCCTCCTACGACTCACCGAACACGTTGAGTGGACGGACGCCGCCACGGCCGGACTGAACGAAATAAAAGCCATATTGGCAACAAACCCAGTCCTGGCCGCGCCAAACACAGGCGAACCAATGCTATTATAGATTGCGGCAACTCATCAAGTAGTAAGCGTAGTGCTTGTCGTCGAGCGAGAAGCGGACGGACACAAATTTCCTCTTCAAAAGCCAGTGTACTACATGTCCACAGTCCTTACCCCATGCAAATCACGGTACCCGCATTATCAAAAGATAGCGTACGCGGTATTTATGGCATCCCGGAAGCTGCGACACTACTTTCAAGAGTGTTCGATAACGATAGCCTCGGAAGTACCACTTAACGATATTATAAACAACCGCGACGCGACGGGCCAGATTGCCAAATGGGCCATCGAGCTCCTCCCATTCGACATAACCTACAAACCATGGCGAGCTATTAAATCACAAGTTTTGGCTGACTTCGTCACTGAATGGACGGAAGTTAAACTCCCTAAAGAGTACGACACATATTGAAACTGGATAATGCACTTTGACGGCTCCAGAATGTTGGCTGGTCTGGGGGCTGGCATCGTTTTGACGTCCCCAACAGGAGACACCACCCAATATGTACTGCAGATAATGTATACAGACTCCAACAACACAGCCGAATATGAGGCCCTTCTCCACGGTCTCCGGATGGCAGTATCCATGGGCATTCAACGCCTAGAGGTGTGCGGGGATTGAAACCTTGCGATATCCCAAATAAATGGAGACTTTGATGCCAAGGATCCAAAAATGGCCGCTTATCGCAATGCCGTCCTAAAAATGTCAGCTCGATTCGAAGGGCTCGAATTTCACCATGTGGCTCGGGAAAACAATCAGGCGGCGGATATCCTCGCCCGCATTGGCGCCAAACGCGACGCGGTCCCTCCCAACATTTTTCTGGAAAGGATTTTCAAGCCATCCGTAGCATGGGAAGTGGACACCGGTAACAACAGTGCGGACCCGGCCAAAATACTTGATACCGAACTCCCTAATGCAATCGGAGGCTCCGCCACCGAAATAACACAATCAACCCACGAAATAATGGCCATTATTGCCCCGTGGATAGATCCATTCCTGGCCTACTTAACTAGACAGGAACTCCCGAAGGACCAAAATGAGGCACGCTGCATAGTGCGGCGATCAAAGGCCTACAGGGTCCATGAGGGAGAATTATACAAAAAAGCGCTACCGGAGTCCTTCAACGGTGCATCTCCGAAGAGGAAGGACGGAACCTTTTGGCAGAAATTCATGCCGGACTCGGCGGTCATCACGCCGTAGCCCGGGCTCTTGTGAGCAAGGCCTTCCATACAGGATTCTATTGGCCAACGGCCCGGGCAGACGCACATGACTTAGTCCAGCGTTGCGCCGGTTGCCAGCTCTTTGCAAATCAAAGCCATATGCCACCCACCGCCCTCCGAACAATCCCCATTACATGGCCCTTTGCGGTCTGGGGGCTTGACATGGTTGGACCCCTTAAAGGTGGAACCCACAAGAAAAAATACTTATTCGTCATGGTGGATAAATTCACCAAATGGATAGAGGCCAAACCGGTTAAAACAGCCGAATCCGAACCGGTGATAGATTTCATATCCGGGGTTGTACATCGCTATGGCGTCCCCCACATCATCATCACTGATAACGGCACGAACTTCACGGCCGACGAGGTAAAACTCTGGTGCAGAAAAATGGGCATCAAGCTCGATTATGCTTCAGTCTACCACCCACAAACCAACGGTCAAGTCCAACGAGAAAATGGTCTTATAATGAGCGGCATTAAACCCAGACTAGTGCGCTCCTTAACAGAGTCTGACACGCACTGGGTAGAGGAGCTCGACTCCGTACTCTGGGGGCTGTGGACCACGCTGAATCGTAGTACCAGATACACACCATTTTTTTATGGTGTACGATGCAGAGGCAGTCCTGCCCTGTGACATAATTCATGACTCACCTTGAGTGCGCATGTACGAAGAAAGAGAGGCCGAGCTCGATCGGCAGGACAGTCTGGACACCTTGAAGGAAGAGCGCGATGTAGCCAAAGCCCATTCCGCATTTTACCAGCAACTGGCTCGCAGATACCAAAGCAGAGAAGTACGAGCCAAAACATATAACGTTGGCGAAATAGTTCTCCGGCTGCCGGATAAGAAAAAGAACAAGCTAGAGCCCAAATGGGAAGGTCCCTTCATCATCGACCAAGTTCTGACCGGCGGAGCGTACGGACTGCGGGATGCATCGACAAGTCGACTCGAGCCGAACCCATGGACCGCAGCCAGGCTCCGAAGATTCTACGCCTAGCACCAGACTTTATGTTAGTCCCCTCCCTTTGTTCATTTTCTGCACACGCGTCGTTTGTCTTGTTTCCCTTTCTTTCTTTTATTCCTCTAGGCCTTCAAGGGTCACGTTGTGCCTCACTTGTACATTACAGAGGTGCTAGCCATACTATCTTGTAGCGACCTGACCCGAATGGATCACGTCTACTGTGCTACGGTGTCATCCCTGGATCAGTAATGCTGACACCACACAGTACATCGAGGTTTTATAGCAGAGTTTCAATCACACACTTATTACATCGATGGCTCAAAAAGAACTTATTACAATAAATATGGCTTAAGGCCATCTAATATCGATAACAGCGGAAGACTCGGAAGATAAATGTGTCCATCAACTCCAGCGGCATCACTGAGTATAGAACCACGACCTAAAAGCTCTCAATCGTCGTCTGAAAAGTCTGCAACATGAGAAGTTGCAGCCCGAAAATGGGCCAGCACATGGAATATGCTGGCAAAGTAACACATAGAGAGTAATGGAATGAAACAGCTATACTATATGCATATATGGCTGGTGGAAAGCTCTATGGTTACAGTTTTGCGTAAAGCCAGTTTTTCCCTACTGCAAAGGAATAAATTTTATTTAACTATCATGGTGGTTGTGAAACATTGAGAATGGTTGACAGCATTCTCAATCCCAATTAAAAGTAATTAAAACCCAATAACATTAATTAGAAGTAACATGTTGAGATTCACAATGATATTCAAGTACTAGATACTCAAGTTGTCCATAACCGGGGACACGGCTAATCATGATTAGTTTGTAAACTCTGCAGAGGTTTGCGCACTTTTCCCCACATGACTCGATCGCCTCCGTTTGTTTTCTCGCACTACATGGTGTTTGAGAAACAGATGACCGAGACATAGTCTTTCAGAAGCACTAGCACCTTACATGTGGGGTAGACCGGTACACCTACATCCCCTACATCTGCTAGTCCACCCCGTAAGAGTTCGCACAACTTAGCCAACTATGCCAGAGCCCATAGTAGCATGTGGCTGCACACGGAAGTTTCTAGCATGAAAGATCTTATGATCCCTTTGAGCCTGGGTGGCGGTCCAAAAAAAACAGGCAAGTCCTGATAGACATCAGGTGCCTCAATCCACCCAGATGTGTGTTTAAGTTGCCACCTTAGATAAACCATTAAAATTTTCAACTCACATCTGTCATGGAATATCACTGACCCAAGCCACCTCTACTAGCATAGCATGGCATAATAAGCAAACGTAGAAGTAACTCCCAAAGGTTTCATAATAATACAGGTAATAGGTACTACCTCATCTACTTCCCATCCCACAATTTAATTAGATCCTAATCATGCAATGTGAGAGGATTGATCTAATGCAATAAAACTGGGTTGTAGAAAAGGTATGATCAAAGTGTTACTTGCCTTGCTGATGATCTGCGAGTCCTAGGGTTTCGAAGTAACAAGCGGCGCAATCCGGGTAATCTATCGCAGACAAACAACAAGCATACAATAAGTACTCATCTAATCCACAAGTAAAACTCGAACGAGAGATCGAACCAGGTACTTCAACTTAAGAACTCCGGTTGCAAAGAAAGAACGAAACGAACAAACGGCGGAAGAAAACAACTCGGTTCTAGCAAGTTGAAACTAGGTCAAATTTTACTGTAGCAAAAGCTTGTTCAAGTTGATTAGACGGAACGGCGGTTTCGAGACGAAACTCTAGGCGCTTGAATCACCTGATTCCGATAAACGAGCGAAAAAAGAAAGACTAGAAAGAAGATCGGATCTGAGATCGCGATCGCGGAATAAATCCGATGAAAAGAAAAAGAAGAACGGTTAAACGAACGGATGTCGTTAACCTAGAAGAATCCGGTGATCACGTTCGTTAGGACGAACGGTCCGGCGAACGGTCCAAAGGCAACTAAATCGGACAAGAAAACGAATCCGATCTAGGGTGTCGGAGAAGAAAACCGATCGAAAAACCGATCTAGAAAACCGGAACGGTTTAGAGAAGAAAAGAATCGGAACGATTAGAAGAAAACGATCCGAGGAAAAGAATAGATGTAGCGCGGGGCAACCTTGGCGAGGTCTCCGGCGAACGGGGCTCCGGCGGCGGCGGCGTTGGGCGGCGGCAGCGGTGGCGTGGGTGAGGGGCGGCGGCGGCGGTGGCGTGGGTGAGGAATTTGACTAGGAATAGGAATAGAAAAAAGGAAAGGAAAAGATCTAGAAATAGAAAAGGAATATACGGAAGTAGGACAAAAGTCCTACTAGGATTCGGTAGAAACAAGAGGCGGCGGCGGCCTCCTGCGCCTGTGCCTGGCGCGCGGCTAGCGATGGCCTTGGCCGTAGCCTTGGCCGGCTGGGCCTTTGGCCCAAGGCGCTGGACTTTGATTTTTTTTAACTGGTTCTCGCGCAGAAAAAAAACAAAAAGAGATCTAAACGAACTCCGAAAAATCTAAAGTAAATTTTCCCCGACTCCTAAAAATGAGCCGAACAAAATGAACTTTTCTCCGGACCTAAAATGCAATTTTCGAAAACGCGCATTTTTCCCTATCCAAATAAAATGCAAATAAACACCGGCAAACAAAAATTGATCTATTTATTATATCTTCATTTTTCCTATATTTTGGGAAAGTCATATTATTCCCTCTCTCATATATTTTGATATCGGAAAAATTATTGAAGACAAAATAAATAAATCAAATGATCCTCTTTTCAAAATTCGAGAAAACTCTCAAATATGAAAAATAACGAAATCTCCAACTCTCTCCGAGGGTCCTTGAGTTGCGTGAAATTTCTAGGATCAACCAAAATGCAAGTAAATATGATATGCATGATGATCTAGTGTATAACATTCCAAATTGCAAATTTGGGATGTTACAAACCTACCCCCCTTAAGGTGAATCTCGCCCTCGAGATTCGGGTTGGCTAGAAAATAGGTGAGGGTGGTCCTTGAGCAAATCTTCTTCTCTCTCCCAGGTGGCTTCATCCTCTGAGTGGTGGTTCCACTGAACTTTGCAAAACTTGATAACCTTGCTGCGAGTAACTCTATTAGCAACATCGAGAATCTTGACTGGCTTCTCCTCATATGTTAGGTCATCCTTCAACTGAATCGTTTCTAATGGCACTGTATCTCTTAGCGGTACCTCCGCCATCTCGGCGTGACATCTCTTCAGCTGAGAAACATGGAATACATCATGAACTCCTGACAGTCCTTCTGGTAATTCCAACTTATAAGCGACTTCTCCCATACGTTTCACGATCTTAAACGGTCCAATGAAACGCGGTGCTAACTTTCCCTTAACTCCTAAGCGCTTAACTCCTCGAAGTGGGTATACTCGAAGGTAAACTCTGTCTCCGGTTTCGTAAACTGTCTCCTTGCGTTTAGAATCTGCATAGCTCTTCTGCCTGGACTGGGCTACCTTGAGCCTATCGCGAATCAACTTAACTTTCCGTTAAGACTCCTTAATCAAATCTGGTCCAAAGAATTGGCGGTCTCCAACTTCGTTCCATGACAACGGTGTCCTGCACCTCCTTCCGTATAAAGCTTCGAAAGGGGCCATCTTCAAACTGGTTTGGTAACTGTTGTTATAAGAAAACTCTACATACGGCGAGTTTTCGTCCCAACTAGATCCATAATATAGTGCACAAGCTCTCAGCATATCTTCCAAAATCTGATTGACTCTCTCGGTCTATCCATCCGTCTATGGGTGAAAAGCTGTGCTGAACTCTAGTCTGGTTCCTAAAGTTTCATGCAACTGATTCCAAAGCTTTGAGGTAGATTGGGTTCCTCTATCTGATACGATACTCCTCGGAACTCCATGCAAACAAACGATTCTAGTCATGTATATCTTTGCCAACTTAGCACTGGTGTAAGTGGTCTTAACTGGAACAAAATGTGCTACCTTTGTCAAACGATCAACTACTACCCATATCGAGTCATAGCCTGCTTTTGTCCTGGGTAGTCCTGTGATAAAATCCATGCCTATCTTATCCCACTTCCATTCGGGTATCGGCAATGGTTGTAACAATCCTGCTAGCTTTTGATGTTCTGCCTTTACTCTCTGACACACGTCACAAACTGCTACATACGCTACAATATCCTTCTTCATTCCAGTCCACCAGAATGTTTCCTTCAAATCCAAATACATCTTGGTATTCCCTGGGTGAATTGAATATGGTGAATCATGTGCCTCTTGCATAATCATCTTCCTGATCTCCGGGTCATTGGGCACATAAACACGGCCCTCAAACCATAGGGTATCGTGCTCATCCTCACGAAATCCATTTGCTTTTCCTTCGCTCATTCTCTCTTTTATAGAAGCAATCTCCTTGTCAGATTTCTGAGCTTCTCTGATCTTATCCATCAATGTTGACTGAATCTCCAATGCTGCTACATAGCCTCTCGGAACTACTTCCAAACATAGCTCACGAAGGTTTTCTGCTAATTCCTTCGGTATTTTCCCCGTCACTAGGGTATTGACATGGCTCTTATGGCTCAATGCGTCAGCTACTACATTAGCTTTTCCGGGATGGTAATGCAATCTCATATCATAATCCTTGATGAGTTCCAACCATCTCCTTTGTCTGAGGTTCAACTCCTTCTGAGTGAAAATGTACTTCAAACTCTTATGATCCGTGTACACCTCACAATGATTTCCAATGAGGAAATGTCTCCACGTTTTCAATGCATGCACTATGGCTGCTAACTCCAAATCATGCGTGGCATAATTCAACTCATGAGGCTTCAGTTGTCGTGATGCATACGAAACAACTCTCCCTTCCTGCATAAGCACTGCTCCAAGTCCTCGACGTGAAGTGTCGCAATACACCTCATAATCCTTGGTCTGATCTGGCAAAATCAATACCGGTGAGGTAACCAATCGTTTCTTCAACTCCTGGAAACTAGCCTCACACTCCTCAGTCCATTTGAACTTAGTATCCTTCTTCAACAACTCCGTCATAGGCTTCGCAATCTTTGAGAAATTCTCAATGAATCTCCGGTAGTATCCTGCGAGTCCAAGAAAACTCCAGATCTCTCCAACTGTTGTTGGTGCTTCCCATTCGGTTACGGTCTCAACCTTTGTGGGGTCAACTGCTATACCTTCTCCGGATATAACGTGTCCGAGGAATCCAACTTCCTTCAACCAAAACTCACATTTGCTGAATTTGGCGTATAACTGATGTTCCCTTAGTTTCTCCAAAACCAAACGCAAATGTTCCTTATGCTCCTCTTCATTCTTTGAATAAACCAGGATGTCATCAATGAACACTACGACGAACTTATCCAAAAACTCCATAAACACTTTGTTCATCAGGTTCATAAAATAGGCAGGCGCGTTAGTCAATCCAAATGACATAACGGTATACTCATACAGTCCATATCTTGTGGTGAATGCTGTCTTAGGTATGTCCTGCTCTCGAATCTTCAACTGATGGTACCCTGATCGCAAATCGATCTTGGAAAACACTTTAGCTCCTTGCAATCGATCAAACAGATCGTTGATCATTGGCAGTGGGTACTTATTCTTGATGGTTACTTCATTCAATCCCCGATAATCAACAACCATCCTTAATGATCCATCCTTCTTTTCCACTAGAAGTACGGGTGATCCCCAAGGCGAAGAACTTGGGCGAATGTAACCTTTATCCAATAACTCCTTAATCTGATTCTTAATTTCCACCAAATCCTTTGCTGGCATCCGGTACGGTCGCTTCGATATTGGGCCTGTACCTGGCAATAACTCAATCAAAAACTCAATGTCTCTATCCGGTGGCATGCCTGGTAATTCCTCAGGAAATACATCAGGAAAATCCTTTACCACTGGTACTTCCTCCTGCACAACTCCTGTTAGGCAATTCACTTGTGTCCTGTTTGGCACATGCCGGGATACATACTTGATCCTTCTTCCTTCTGGTGTGGTAAGCAAAATTGTCTTACTGGCGCAATCGATGTTTCCTCCATACATCGACAGCCAATCCATACCAAGAATCACATCCAGTCCTTGGGATTCCAGAATAATTAAATCCGTTGGGAATACATGCCTTCCTATACTCAATGGTACTTGGAAACATCCTTGTCTGGCCATGTATTCTGCTCCTGGCGAGCTTACTAGCATAGGTGTTTTAAGAATCCTAATGGGCAAGCTATACTTTTCCACAAATCCCCTTGATATGTATGAATGCGATGCACCAGTATCAAAAAGAACGAGTGCAGTAAATGACTTAACCAAAAACTTACCGATTACTGCATCGGGCCGATCTTCAATCTCCTCCACATTAACGTGGTTGACCTGTCCCCTATTGAAAGGGTTCGGCTTCTTCCCAGAGCTCCCATTGCCATTTCCGTTCTGGCCTTCAGGACATTCATTGGCATAATGTCGGGTCTTCGAACACTTGAAACAGGTGACTTGACTCAGGTCTCTCTTGGTTGGGGTCGATGGGGTGGTCCGGTTCTGGCCGTTGCTTCCTCCATTCCCATTACCATTCTTGTGGCCATTATGGTTGTGCGAGCTACCTCCTCCATGGGTGTGCTGAAACTTAAATCCCGGTTTAGGGGTAAAACGGGGCTTCTGCTGGGCTCCAGAGTTATACTTCCCCTGTCCATACTTCCTCTTACGGTTCTCAATCTGCTGTTGCTTCCCTTCAATCATGATGGCACGATCTACCAACTCCTGGTAGTTGTTGAAACTCGCTACCATCAACTGCATGCTTAGTTCATCATTCAGTCCTTCCAGAAACTTCTCCTGCTTAGCTGCATCCGTAGCAACGTCATCTGGGGCATAACGGGCTAGCTTACTAAACTCCTCCACATACTGGCCAACAGTCCTTCCTCCTTGGCGTAAGTTGCGAAACTCACGCTTCTTTATGGCCATAGCTCCTGCTGAAACATGGGCAGTGCGGAAAGCTTGCTGAAACTGATCCCATGTGACAGTGTCAACTGGGTAAGTGGCTGTGAAATTCTCCCACCATGCTGCCGCGGGTCCGTCAAGCTGGTGTGCGGCAAACTTCACTTTCTCACCATCCGTGCATCCTGCAGTGGTCAACTCCCTTCCTATCTTGCGGAGCCAATCATCTGCTACTATTGGCTCGGTGCTACTGGAAAACACCGGCGGATTTAGCCTAAGGAAACGGGCTAAGTGGTCAACAGGTGGTGGTGGTGGTGGTGGTTGTTGTTGTTCTGCTGGTTCTGGACTAACATCTGCATCAATTGATTCTGCTGCTGGATCAACTGAGTGAGCTCCGGTGGAAATCCATTGTCACGTCTCGGAGGCATCTGAGGGTTTAGAAAAGACGAGAATTGAGAATAGAATGAGGTCTAAAGGGAAAACACTACCCATATGCACATGAGGCAAATGCACACAAATCACTTCAATCAATCAAACAAGGGCTTACAAACGGTCTAAACTATCGCAAAAGTGCTCGACTATAATGTTTTACATGGGGGAATACTACTACTATCTGGTGGTCATCTAGAAATTTGAACCGGTGGAAGACTCCATGATATCTGCTCCAGCTTCGTCTTCAAAGTCGGGTTCACTTGGATCCGAATCGGTGTCGTCGATGATGATGTAGTTGTCCGGACATGCGACGTACTTGTCGTCCTCCTGGGATGCTAACTTCCTCTTGAGTTCTTCAATCTCCTGCTTAAGATCGCAATTGTGCCTTGCTAGAGCTACGATCTCGTCCATGTAGTCCTTGCGTGTAGACTTCAGTTCTCCTTCTAGCTCAATGATCCTTGCCTTCGCATTCTTCAACTCTATCATATCATTGCACATCTGGTTCTCGTGGCGTCGAATGTGCTGGTTTAACTCCTGGATGAAAGATGCAATGGATCTATCCTTCTTGGTGCTGACTAACTCCCATTGTTCATCATGGCGTCCGCAAATCTGGTAGATAGTATCCTTGAGGTCTTCTTGATAAACTTCTCCAATGCGTCCTATGGTGATATGAGCTGCCATGCTCCTTCCTAGACTCCAGGTTGGTGCATTGAAAACACTATCTATGGGCTTCGTGATTGGCGCGAATGTTCTTCCCGGAACGTGAGCTTGAATCTTCCAGCGCTCCTCTTCAGGCAGAGTGGCGTTGAAGGTTCCCGTGAAGCTTGGTAATCCAATGTTCAGGTACTTGGTGACTTCCTTCAGGTGAAATCCAAAAGGTGTGCCTTCATCCGGTTGAGCGTACTTAATCTTCGCGTGCGTCATCCTAATAGAGTAGAAAAGATGAGGAGTTAGAAAATGAGAAGAGAAGGGTGATCTATGGCTTTAACTTAGTGGTCGTGTCCTACAGTCAGCGTGTGCTCTGATACCATCTCTGTAGCGACCTGACCCGAATGGATCACGTCTACTGTGCTACGGTGTCATCCCTGGATCAATAATGCTGACACCACACAATACATCGAGGTTTTATAGCAGAGTTTCAATCACACACTTATTACATCAATGGCTCAAAAAGAACTTATTACAATAAATATGGCTTAAGGCCATCTAATATCGATAACAGCGGAAGACTCGGAAGATAAATGTGTCCATCAACTCCAGCGGCATCACTGAGTATAGAACCACGACCTAAAAGCTCTCAATCGTCGTCTGAAAAGTCTGCAACATGAGAAGTTGCAGCCCGAAAACGGGTCAGCACATGGAATATGCTGGCAAAGTAACACATAGAGAGTAATGGAATGAAACAGCTATACTATATGCATATATGGCTGGTGGAAAGCTCTATGGTTACAGTTTTGCGTAAAGCCAGTTTTTCCCTACTGCAAAGGAATAAATTTTATTTAACTATCATGGTGGTTGTGAAACATTGAGAATGGTTGACAGCATTCTCAATCCCAATTAAAAGTAATTAAAACCCAATAACATTAATTAGAAGTAACATGTTGAGATTCACATGATATTCAAGTACTAGATACTCAAGTTGTCCATAACCGGGGACACGGCTAATCATGATTAGTTTGTAACTCTGCAGAGGTTTGCGCACTTTTCCCCACATGACTCGATCGCCTCCGTTTGTTTTCTCGCACTACATGGTGTTTGAGAAACGGATGACCGAGACATAGTCTTTCAGAAGCACTAGCACCTTACATGTGGGGTAGACCGGTACACCTACATCCCCTACATCTGCTAGTCCACCCCGTAAGAGTTCGCACAACTTAGTCAACTATGCCAGAGCCCATAGTAGCATGTGGCTGCACACGGAAGTTTCTAGCATGAAAGATCTTATGATCCCTTTGAGCCTGGGTGGCGGTCCAAAAAAAACAGGCAAGTCCTGATAGACATCAGGTGCCTCAATCCACCCAGATGTGTGTTTAAGTTGCCACCTTAGATAAACCATTAAAATTATCAATCTCACATCTGTCATGGATATCACTCACCCAATCCACGTCTACTAGCATAACATGGCATAATAAGCAAATGTAGAAGTAACTCCCAAAGGTTTCATAATAATACAGGTAATAGGTACTACCTCATCTACTTCCCATCCCACAATTTAATTAGATCCTAATCATGCAATGTGAGAGGATTGATCTAATGCAATAAAACATGGGTTGTAGAAAAGGTATGATCAAAGTGTTACTTGCCTTGCTGATGATCCGCGAGTCCTAGGGTTTCGAAGTAACAAGCGGCGCAATCCGGGTAATCTATCGCAGACAAACAACAAGCATACAATAAGTACTCATCTAATGCACAGGTAAAACTCGAACAAGAGATCGAACCAGGTAGTTCAACTTAAGAACTCCGGTTGCAAAGAAAGAACGAACCGAACAAACGGAAACAAACGGCGGAAGAAAACAACTCGGTTCTAGCAAGTTGAAACTAGGTCAAAATTTTACTGTAGCAAAAGCTTGTTCAAGTTGATTAGACGGAACGGCGGTTTCGAGACGAAACTCCAGGCGCTTGAATCACCTGATTCCGATAAACGAGCGAAAAAAGAAAGACTAGAAAGAAGATCGGATCTGAGATCGCGATCGCGGAATAAATCCAACGAAAAGAAAAAGAAGAACGGTTAAACGAATGGATGTCGTTAACCTAGAAGAATCCGGTGATCACGTTCGTTAGGACGAACGGTCCGGCGAACAGTCCGAAGGCAACTAAATCGGAGAAGAAAACGAATCCGATCTAGGGTTTCGGAGAAGAAAACCGATCGAAAAACCGATCCAGAAAACCGGAACGGTTTAGAGAAGAAAAGAATCGGAACAATTAGAAGAAAACGATCCGAGGAAAAGAATAGATGTAGCGCGGGCAACCTTGGTGAGGTCTCCGGCGAACGGGGCTCCGGCGGCGGCGGCGTTGGGCGGCGGAGGCGGTGGCGCGGGTGAGGGGCGGCAGCGGTGGCGTAGGGCGCGGGGTGGCGGCGCGACGCAGTGAGGTGGTGCGGCGGCGCGGCGCGGCACGGGTGGCAAGGTGCGGCAGCGGCGTGGGGTGGGGTGGTGCGGCGGCGCGGCGTGTGGTGTGGTGGTGCTCTAGGCTTTGGGTTTGATGATTTAGAGGGGGGGTGCTTGGGTATTTATATTGGGGAGAGGGGACAAAACTTGGGGTAGGGGACAAGGAATTTGACTAGGAATAGGAATAGAAAAAGGAAAGGAAAAGATCTAGAAATAGAAAAGGAATATACGGAAGTAGGACAAAAGTCCTACTAGGATTCGGTAGAAACAAGAGGCGGCGGCCGCCTCCTGCTCCTGCGCCTGGCGCGCGGCTAGCGATGGCCTTGGCCGTAGCCTTGGCCGGCTGGGCCTTTGGCCCAAGGCGCTGGACTTTGATTTTTTTAACTGGTTCTCGCGCAGAAAAAAAACAAAAAGAGATCTAAACGAACTCCGAAAAATCTAAAGTAAATTTTCCCCAACTCCTAAAAATGAGCCCAACAAAATGAACTTTTCTCCGGACCTAAAATGCAATTTTCGAAAATGCGCATTTTTCCCTATCCAAATAAAATGCAAATAATCACCGGCAAACAAAAATTGATCTATTTATTATATCTTCATTTTCCTATATTTTGGAAAAGTCATATTATTCCCTCTCTCATATATTTTGATATCGGAAAAATTATTGAAGACAAAATAAATAAATCAAATGATCCTCTTTTCAAAATTCGAGAAAACTCTCAAATATGAAAATAACGAAATCTCCAACTCTCTCCGAGGGTCCTTGAGTTGCGTGAAATTTCTAGGATCAACCAAAATGCAAGTAAATATGATATGCATGATGATCTAGTGTATAACATTCCAAATTGAAAATTTGGGATGTTACATATCTACACCTGGGGGCTTCTTTCACAGAAGCTTAAATTATTTACCTGGGCATCACGCCCAACACATGCGTTATACTTCCGCATGTACCTTTTTTCACCATTATATGCATCGATATGACTTAAGTTTTGGCCAAGCTGGGTTGCCTGGCTCTTGTATTTATGCCCTACGTTCCCGTTAATTCGGCTAGGGCATAACGGGAGCACCTCTGCGATTGTTACCGCCGGGTCAGCCGGACGTGTACCTCAGACTGGGTGAAGCCGAAAGCTAGCGTTCTTAAGAGAATATTCGGTCGGTGAACGAAAGATGACTTTTATTTATTAACCATATCTGCCCCCAAACGTTTTTACTGTGCTTCTTGTCGCAGTCCGGACATGCACTTTAGGGCATGCCACCCAGGGAAAGGAACCCCTAATGGAACTATTCTCTCTGGAAGATGTTTCTTACTACCCATGTAATATAACATAACTAGTTGGGCACTTGTCTGATAAAGCACTAATGACCCCTACGCCTGGTCTCCACGCATGCCCCGGTTCTTATATAACCGAGAGGGTATTCGGATACACTCCGGACTGTCGGGTCCCGAGGTTGAAGCGAAAAGGTCCACCACGACAAACGATCTACAATCCGGCTAGAAGACATCATATATGTCGCTTTACAATTACATAGTCAATTTGACTGGTTGAATTCCTCTTCAATGCCCTCCAATAGGCTGTCTAGTCTATAGTCCTGTTGGGAATACTTTGCAGCCAATTCTACTTGGCCGTACTGTAAGTGCATCTAGTGCCACCCCTAGTTGGTTTTGGAGTATTGACGACAAACCTAGTTGAGGGACTAATGTGTTTGTGAGAATTGCAGGAAAACACAGGAAGAAGTCCCTCATTGATTCGGTTTCACTACCAGAGATGACCCCTAAAAATGTATGAAGACATTGAAGACAAAGGTGGTATATGAAGATATTCACATTGAAGACTATGACAAAAGAAGACACGTTATGAAGCCTATGGAGCTCGAAGACTTAGATCTTTCGTAGTTCCTTTTATTTTGTGTTGAGCATAGGAACCACCGTACTGTTAAGTGGGGTCCAGGAGAACCAGTTAGAATGACTGAAGTGATGCCTAAATCAAAAACCTATGTCTTCGAGTGAAGACAATGAGAGCGAATCTTGTCCAGAGCCGGACAAGTCGGCTTTGCTTGCAGCCCAAGTAATGTTGCCATGAGAGTTCGAAATCTGACCGTTGAGACACGTGTCAGTTCCTTAGTGACCCAGGGTCATTTCGGACAAATCAGGTCGGATTGCCAAGTGGCTATAAATAGCCCACCCCCACAACCATAAACGGTTGGCTGCTCAGATTTTAGTGCATGGCTTTTGTCGTTTGAGAGCAACCCACCTCGAAGCCTTTGAGAGAAAATTCCTAGCGAGGAGAAAAGCCCTAACCACCCAGAGCCAGAGAACATTGGGCATCACTTAAGTCTTCTTGTCTGTGTGATCTGAAGACTTATTACACTTGAGGACTGTGAATCCTCCAGACGGTTAGGCGTCGCGTTCAGAGCATCCAAGAGAAATTGTGGATTGCCAGTGAACGAAGTCTGTGAAGGTTTGGGAGTCTACCTTGAAGACTTACCAGAGTGATTGGGCGAGGACTAAGT